>NC_041395.2:204143755-204347606 GCF_900747795.2 Erpetoichthys calabaricus
AAGTGAACTTTATTGTCATCTCAACCATATATACAAGTATACAGACAGAAGAAATTGCGAAGCTCAGGGTCCACAGTGTGACAACATGATGTGCAAATAATAAATTAAAAATAGAATTAAAATTTTAAAATTAAAACACAAACAAGACAAGACATTGTGCAAAGACAAGACAAAGAAGTAGCAGAAATATTAATGTGTAAGATATGTAATATAATAATAAATAATATAGATAATACAGAAATTATCAGTGTATGAATGTGTAAACAATGACAGGTCAGAATGTTTCAGAGCAGAAGTATAACAAGAGTGTCAAAATCCTTAAAGGTCAGTATGAGATTTTCAGTTCTTCTCTACCTGCACACTCGTCTTTGCAGGACAGTGGCTCGCATGTATAAAAGTTCTGTTTTTAGAGGTGGTTGAGGCCGTGTGGAAGATCCCAGGGGGCAGCCTGGTGTTAAGGAGTCTGACAGTTTGGGGGTAAAAACTCTCCTGCAGCCTGGTAGATCTGGCTTTGATGCTGCAGTATCTTCTCTTGGATGGCAGAAGTGTGAAAAGTCCATGTGAGGGGTGTAAGGGGTCCTGCACAATGCTGCAGGCCTTGTGGACACTGCGTTTGTAAAATATGTCCTGTAGTGAAGGGAGAGGCACCCCAATAATGTTCTCTGCTGTCTTCACAATCCTTTGCAGGTGCTTGCGGTTGGATATGTTGCAGTTGCCATACCAGACAGTGATGCAGCTGGTCAGAACACTCTCAATGGTGCCTCTGTAGAACATGGTGAGGATGGAAGGGGGAAGACTTGCTTGCTTCAGTCGCTTCAGGAAGTGTAGTCTCTGCTGGGCTTTCTTGATTAGTGATGAGGTGTTATGTGTCCACGTAAGTTCCTCAGTTATGTGCACACCGAGGAACTTGGTACTTCTAACAGTCTCCACATCTAAACCGTTGATGCCGAGTGGGATGTGGGCAGGATGTGATTTTCTGAAGTCCACGATTAGCTCTTTTGTCTTGTTGACATTGAGAGATAGATTGTTGCCTTCACACCATGCAGACAGCCGTTCCACCTCATCGCTGTATGCTGTTTCATCATCCCTACTTATCAGTCCCAGCACCGTTGTATCATCCGCAAATTTGATGATGTGCTTGGTGTTGTCCGTGGCTGTGCAGTCGTGAGTCAGCAGGGTGAAGAGCAGTGGACTAAGCATGCAGCCCTGCGGCGCACCAGTGCTCAGTGTGATGATGCTGGAGGTGTTGCAGCCCATCCGAACTGACTGGGGCCTCTCTGTCAAGAAGTCCAGGATCCAATTGCAGAAGGTGGTGTTCAGGCCCAACCTTCTCAGTTTTACAACCAGCTTTGGAGGGAAGATTGTGTTGAAGGCAGAGCTAAAGTCTATGAATAGCATCCTGACATGTGTCTTTTTTATCCAGATGTGTCCGAGAGAGGTGAAGGGCAGAGCATATGGCATCCTCAGTTGACCTGTTTGAGCAGTATGCAAACTGAAGCGGGTCAAGGGAGGCAGGGAGATTAGTCTTTATGTGTGACATGACTAACCTTTTGAAGCACTTCATTATGATTGGCGTGAGTGCAACTGGTCGGTAGTCATTCAGGCATGTCACTGATGACTTCTTCGGCACTGGTATGATGGTGGTCGACTTGAAGCATTCTGGGACTGACAACTGGCTCAGAGATGTGTTGAAGATGTCTGTGAGGACACCAGCCAGTTGGCTGGCACATTCTTTGAGCACACGACCAGGTATGTTGTCAGGTCCTGCAGCCTTGCATGGATTGACTCTGGATAGAGTCCTCTTCACGTCAGTTATGGAGAGACAGAGTACCTGGTCAGTGGAGGGAGGTGTTGCTTTTCTCGCAGGCTCTTTGTTCTGTGCCTCAAACCATGCAAAGAAGTTGTTCAGCTCATCCGGAAGGGAGGCATCACCATAGCTGCTGTGTGGGTTGGACTTGCAGTTTGTAATTGTCTGAACGCCCTGTCACATATGACGTGTGTCTCTGGTGCTGCTGAATTGTTTGTTGATCCTCTGCGTGTATGCCCACTTAGCTCTCCTTATAGCGCGAGACAGGTTGGCTCTGTTCCATTCATGTAGTTAATGTTGTATTCAGAGGGCTCTGGGTGGCCTACATCTACTAGTCTACCTCACGAAATTCTTGTTGTATGTATGACTCAGGGGGGCCATTCCAACTCTGTTATCCTGCATTTTGAAATAAAGATTAAGTTTTGTACAGGTGAAAGTGACTTTGTTTGGCACATTCATTGACAGTGTATGGGGTGAGTCTAGTGTGAGGAAATACCTTCATGGTGTCTACTCCCTGGTCCTCAACTCCACCATGAACTACTGCTAAATGTATGAGAAACTCTAGGCTCTGATGGTATTACCCCCGAAAGTAAACACTGTTCAGCCTATGATCTGGTGTTTCTTGAAGCTTAAACTACACCGGCCTCCATGCAAAGACCAGAGAGGCAGCACTCTAGGCTTGTAAATGGAAATACAGCATATAAAAGTGTGTTGATGGCTTCTCAGTTGTATGTGCACTTATTTGAATGTTCCTAGTCACCCACAGAAGTATATGCGTGATCAACTTGCCTGTCTCCATTTTAATGAGTTTTTTTTTTAATGTATTAGACACCTTTGGCGGCAACAAAAAGCCCACCTAATGTGCGGAGCCCTGTGATTTTTCTTGCATTAATCTCATTTTAAGTGAGTTTGAGTAAATCTTCTTTTTCCACCCATTTCACCTACTCTTGCCACCCCCCCCCCCCCATCCCCCACCAAGCCCCCCCCCCACATCCACCACACACACTCTGTTTTCCTGGCTCTCAACCCAGACAAAGTCAATGAGGGGGATCAGAAACGGTTGAGCAACGCTTGAAGAGGCGAAGGGCAGACTGGTGAAAGGCTCCTAATAAACTACAAAAACTGTATCCCTTTAATAACATCCCGCCGAACGCTTCCCAGCCAACGGCTCAGCTATTTGCAGAAAAGCCCCACAGATGTTGACATTATTTCTTCGTCTTCTTGCACTGAGTTGAGGTGGATTCCAAAGGCTATTATTCTTCACTTGTTACTTCTTTATTATCTCAAGTTTTTTCTTTCCTCAAAGCTGGAGTTTGGCACGGGTTGTTTAGTGGAAAAAATAAATAAATAAATAAAGAACAGAGGCAGCTTGCTGATTATCCAGGCGGCTTTTTTTTTTCTTTTTTTTAAAGACGTGGGGTGTCTATGCCAAGCCGCAGGTTGCAGTGACCGGCTGGGTCAGCATTCCTACTGCGGCCCAACTTGTGTGTTCCTCCGCCAAGGTGAAAGGTCACCCACCTGCAGAGTGGCGCCATCCCAGGGTCTCTGCAGCTACCAGCAGCCCCTAAACTTGGAGGAGTACTGAGGTTGGAAGCAGTCAGCACAATTCTAATACAAAGGCACTCTTCTCAGCTTTGCTTGGATTTAAGGTTTTTCATTTTGTTTCTTTTGTGTTGCCTGCTGCCTTTATGTTCAATTAAACCCTTTACGCGTTCAGATTGTAATATGAGGTCATCCACCATTTGAAATAAACTCGGACATGCTGGCTATCAGTTGGACATCTGCTGAGTCTCATAAGTAATTTGGGCAACTTTTGAAAGATTTTGATGAGATATAGTTATGAGGGTTAGTTAAGGCTGCTGCACAGCATTTTCTTCTCTGTGCTTGTATTTTAAATAATTTTTTTTTTTTTTTTTTGCTAAGCTCTGGATCTTGTTGGGTCTACTTAGAATTCAAAGCAGCCACTCATATACTATAATGTGCTACATTATAATCTGAAATGAGCCAAAAACCATTACAGGAAAGTTATAACTAATATTGCCACCCATCTACAGACTATATGGATCTCCGCAGCTATCATGTAGATATTAATGTCTCTCATTGTTGATGATGCTGCTCAGCTTTCACCTTTCCCTGACATTACTATAAAGTGTGTCAGTCTGAGGTGGAAATAGTATCCCTCAAGTTCCCTATACAAAGCAAAGGCACAACCACATGTATATCTACAGCACCTTTTAATAGTGTGTTTTACAAATAGTAAAAGAAAAGTTACAGTTACAAAAGGAAAAATAGAAACAGATAACTAAAAAACAAGAGGATAAATTAAATTACAGCGTAAGTCAGGTATTTTTAGGTTTTTAATGATTTTAAGAGTGAAAACTCAAGAGTCTAGTTTGTTATAGTGAGTGGCCAGGGAATAGAGGAAAATAAAAACTTCCAAAGCCAAGTGACCATCCAGCCCAACCTTGGTATTTTATCTTATATATAAACATCTACGCATGGAAGTGTGTGTGTGTGTATCTGTCTGACCCGGATGTGACAGGTGGAATCGGGGTAAGGGCTCCTCCTCCGAGGAAACTGAAAACTCGCTTATAAACACAAACGAGGCCAGCACATCCGCAAAACGAAACCTCAGAAGAAAGACAAAGTCGCTTAGATGCTAACATCATCAAAATGCTATCCCTTTTTCTTTTCCTCCCACTGCTAATACACAAGCGAGGCGAGCATATCGGCAAAATGAAACCTCCTAGGAGACAGATGCCCAGGGTTGTTCCTTTCAACTACCTGACATCTCTCTACATTTAAATTTTTTTCTGATGATTTCAATAGTATCTAGGATCCTGGGCTTTTTACAGCACGTGCTTACACAGCTAGTAGTCAATAATATCTACACATGATTGAATGTTCTAGAAGATTCTGTCCTGCTGCCCTCCTCATAACAGGACCTTCTTTATCCTCTCTATCATCAAAGGAAGCTGCAGAGTATTTTGGCCTGGCAGAGGTGGTGTAGAGCACCACCACAGGAAACCAGAAAGTGAAAACAAAGATAAAAAAAAATAATGATTAGTACCTGAAGAGTTTAAATATGAATACTAAACACTATCAACAGTTTTATGAAAATTGTTATACATGCCTCTTAGAAACATTGTGAAGCCTAAAATAAAATAGGGTTAGTGTTAATCTGTAACTATACATGTATTAGAAAATTATGAAAAGTAAGAAAAAAAAGTGTGTTTCATTATTTATTTAAATATTCAACAGTGCTGGCCTGATGTTCCTTTATTGGCAAAATAGTCCAGATTATTAGTGCATAGAAGCAAAAGGCCTTCTCGCCAGCTCTTTTATGCTTTATTCTAGAAGAAGTGAATAATCCAGTGTTGATAGATCGGTGATTATATAGAGGGATGTATGGGAACATGCAGTCCCAAATATAGAAAAACAAAAGATTGTTCAGAGCCTTATAGAAAATTAAGAGTATGTTAAAATCAGACGTAAGGCTGAAGCCATATTACACAACTGTTTGTCATGGGACATGTCAGATTTGCAGATCGCAGTCACTGATCTCATTGCTGCACCATGTCAAATTACATGACTGAAAATCACAGCTCATGTCATAGTTACCAACTGAGTGCCGATCTTCAAGCACAGTTGCACTTGCCCCTTTTTCTGACAGGGAGATCGGCACTTTATGGAGGGTTGACAGCTACAGCAAGCTCAGTAGCACTCTTTGCCCTTTAATTCTTTTTTCCATTCTGTTATGGTATGTAAAATATGAGGCATCAGACAGTTGAGGTTCTTTTCTGTTTTTGAACTATAAACACACATATTCCTAATACTGTCGCTATATTCTATGCATTGTACTTCCAGATAAACATTCATTGGTTCATTTGGATATTAGTTCTCTTGCATATATAACCCGACCGTCCAACTAACAAGAAGATCAAACAGGTTTGATTTTATCGTAGCCAGTCTCAAACTAGTAGGTTTCAGCCATTAGGTATTTCACATTAGTAATCCGCTTCACCGCCAAGTGTTCCCAACTGACTAATATTATGTAAATGAAGGTCACAACTGAAAAATTGCTGAAAAAGTTGTCTAATGTGACATGGGCTTAAAAGACACAGTCAACAAATGTCATGATGCTAATACTAGTGAAATAAACATCAATTTTTAAAAAATTTTTTTTTGGGTTAAGATTCATAACAAGCAGCAGTTGGTTATCTCTTTTTTTAGCAGCCCTACCAGGATTGTATTACAATAATTTAGTTGGTTAAGAGGAAGGCCATGATATTGTCTTTCCAGACAACACAATTTTCCTATCCCTTAACCAAACTTTTTTTCAAGTTAATGGCATGGAAATCAAAAGGTTATGCTGCAACAACAGATTTAAGTCGGAACCCCAACTGTAATAATACGCATGTACATGTTTTTTCATTTGTGTCTTTTTAGTATATAGATCACATTTTTGAGGTCCAGTATTCATTTTGAATTATTTTAGAAAAGTTTAATTTTGCTAACATTTTAGTTTTATCTGTTTATGCAGCACTGTAGAAACATGTCACGTGACCTTTCTTTGGCATTTGTGACGTCATGTCCGTGAATCTATAAATACACACTGGTGTCAGTCTGCATTATCCCTCATTGGATCAACAATGTCTTGTTCCTTGTGGAATAGTTTGCTTCTTTTCTGAGTAGACCTAGTGGTAGGTTTGTTTTTGGGTTTTTGACTCTCCATTTGACCCACAGCTTCTGATTAACATCTTGCCCTTTGATTCCTGGTTGCTTGGTTATTTTTTTTTATCTTCCCTTTCTGATCCATGTTTCTCTATGACTTTGATACTAACTACTGGTCTTTTCATTTACTCACAATAATCCTCAGACTCTTGCGTGTCTCATAACGTATGTGGATGAGAAGCCAGTTGTTTGTAGGGAAGACTTGCATCCACACATACACAAATACCCAGTCACTCACACCCAGGCTACCAATGGAGAGAACAGAAACAACCTTTATATTATGTTATAAATAAAATTCAAATATTCACCAATGGAGGAAATGCTAGCAATATCATGCTTTTGCACTTGAGCCTATTGACCATAATATTCTTCTCCCAAGCTTGAGAATTATTTCACCTTACTGGTACTGTCCTTTACATAGCTTTGCTTTCATTTTCTGTATTTAGAGAAATCTGGACACACTACTTGCTTTTTTCTTTCCATAGTTAGATGTGTCCCTTAATGGTGGGACCAATTCTATTTTCTCTGCCTATGTTGCTATTATGTAATTTAGAAACAAAATGTTAGTTTATTCATGTGTAGATCACTATCAGCAATGGTATAATAATAAGTTAAACAAAATAATACTTCTCCAATTACATCATTAATTAACTGTTTTAATGAAGTAAAATATTTGTATTATACTGAATATAAATTGAATAAAATGTTGGTGTAGATGCCATGGATTTATTGGCATTCCAACCCGGAAGGAGAGTTGTTCCTTACCCAGACAGGAGTCCATAAGGGAATGATCTGGATTAACAGGCATTCTGGCCAGGTCATTTTCAGGTACTTTTCTTGGTCAAGAAGATATAATGGAAGGACAGGGAAGGACTGTCTCTCGGGGCTTTGTAGTCCCCCCAGTACACCTGATGGTAGCATCCCTCGGGTAGAACTTCCATTTGTACAGGGCACCTTGGGAATTGTAGTCCTGATGGACAACCCTGTCATGGTATGTGGGTGCCTCCAGAGGGAGCTGTAAGGAGAGGATTTTCATACTTTAAGAAGGTTGCACCTAATCTGGAAGTGCTTCCAGGGTGTACTTGGTGCCACATGATTATGGGATAAAAGAAGCTGCTCGACCTCATGTAGACAAGTTGGAGTCGAGAGGCAGAGGACAATGCTTGCAAAAGAGGAGAATTGTTACTGGAACCATGCTTGTGAGTACTTGTTTTGGAAGAAGAACTTGAAAAAAGTATTTAGTGCAATACAATTCAATTTATATGAACACTTGACTATGTATGTGCACTTGGCTCTGGGGTGCCCCCCTGTTGGTCACTGAGAGAATTCTGCAAATAGTAAGAAAATATTTTAGTTTGACTAAATTTGCACAAAAACTTGATGTTATCTTTGACATGGAATTAACCTTCAGTTTTCATATTTTAAAAACACTTTTTAAAACCTGCTTTTCCAGGTTTTGAAATATTATAAAATTAAGGAAGGTTTTATTATACAGGATTTTAAACAGCTACTTCGTTTGTCTGAATCAAGCAGAATTGACTATTGCAATGCAGTATTATCTTCTCTTTTGCACTCCTGAAAATTCCATTCTGAATAGGGTTTGAGTGACACCAATTAATCACCCTGTGATAACGTTTATTTGGTAACACATTAGAAGGGGTACTTAAACCATTGTGCATCTATTAGTCACTTATGGCTACTTAACACCAACAAAGCCTTTGTTAAGGTCCTGTTCCATACTGTACAAGTAAGCGCCTCACAGATGCAGTTTTGTTGCTGCTACTCTAACATGTTGTCAGTGCTACTTTGTATTTTAGCATTGTAAGTCTTAAGTCTTAAGGCCAGAGAGAGTTTGTTGAAATCATAGCTGCACCTGCAGCAGGTAGCCCCTATTGCAAAGTGATAACATTTACTTTCTCTATTTTTGCAGTCATTATTCACTAATAAACAGTTCATCAAGGATTAGCTTATTTTTGCAGAGGTACAGTATACTGAATTTGGACCAAAAGAGGTCCTTCCAGTTTTCTGATGCTATATTATTCATCATTTTGTCAGTATTTGTCTCTTTTATACAATCCATTTGCTTAACCAAATTATTGCAATAGGTCATGATGGGGCGGAGCCTATCCTGGCAGAATATCATGTAAGGACGGGACACCAAAGCACTATCAGTCATGCCAGGTTAGGTTAGAGTCACAATCTCTGAACCTACAGTTGGATTAAGCAAGTTCAGGTATAGGATGGATGGGTGGATAAAGCAAAAATGACTAATTAGAGGGTTAAACACCTTTTATTCTAGTACTGTTGTTTTGATTGCCAGTGAAAGCATCAGTTCCAGTATTCTGTTCTCGCATTTGTTTTTCCTCCCTTTATCTCAAGTCTGCACCTGGCTGCTTTAAGCGCTATATAAATTAAAACGATGCACAGAGGGTGCTGTGATTGAAAGGGAGTGACAGAAAAGGGGCAGCCTTCCAGATGGTTGCTTGTGTTCAGTTTCTAATTTAAAACTGACTTCACACTCACGCACACACCGCCTCCGCAGCTCCTTTTATGTAGTGCTTGCCTATAAACACCCATGAGCACCGTGCTTTAAACAGTTAATGCTGCCTGCTGAGGCTGCATCCGTGACCCCTCCATCTGATTGTAGGGCATCATTTCTCCTTGAGACCTTCAATCCTGATGCTCTGCATTTTTTCAGAAGCATTGTCCTCATTCTCTTTTTTTTTTTTTGCTTGCGATCTATTGTTTCCGTAGTTGTAAATAACAGAAGCCTCCATTCCCAGGCTTCTCTATGCTTCTCCCCGTGCCAGCATGGTGCCCAGCGTGAGCCAGCACAGAGGTTGAGCTCAGGTTACAGGTACTTTCAGACGCCTTGCGGGAAACCTCTAACATCCTGCTGCTAGAAATTTGTCCTCCAATTCCTCTCTTTTTTGCGAAGTGTCAGTACGAGAGATTTGTCAAAATGATAACTCGATTAGGCCTGAGGAAAGATGACATGGCAACTGAGTGCTCCCCAGGGGAGACCATCATCTAGCTCCTGAGGAGATGACAAATTTTGTCTTGTAATTGATAAAAGACTACCAGTTGGATTATTAGCCAGCCGTGATTTGGAAAGTGAAATGTCAAATTAGGGAGTTTCTCTTTTGGGGGAAAAAAATTTGAATCAAAACAAAGATTACAGAGTCTAGCATTGGAAGTCATCAGTGTCTGCACAAAATGCCTTCCAGGTAATGACAACTTAGATAGCAAACTCTTCCATAATACACTCTAGCCAGACTAGCCAATCAGAAAGCACCAAGACAAAGTCTCCCAGTTTCACGTCACAGAGACCATACAGCCTTGGCATATGTCTGTTATGTCCTGCTATCTCAGTTATAGAGAGAGAGAAAGACAGAAACAGTCGACATAAGGGCCAGCAGGGTACCACTAAGTCCTTAGGGTAGGTAGTGCTGCTACTACTGTGTTCTTGGTGGCCCATCATGCATTTCATCTATATACTAGCTTCCTGGTGTCACAGAGGTGTGCATGGTACGCTGCCCTGATGAAGAATTTAAGATGTTGTGAATCCTATGACAGATGGGCTCGGTAGCTTTACAGCAAACCTATAATTTTTTTCCTTCACCTTTCCCTTTGTGGTCCACTCACATTATAATCCATTCACAAATTAATTATTGATAGAACTGGAGGATTTGTCCATTTTCCATTCTTAGGGGTTGCCCTTTTGTGCTCAGGACAATACCATCTGGGTACCCAATGGCTCTGCCTGCCTGTTCTTTCCTTTATGCACCATGACAGCTGATGACCTTTTCTTCCCTCGCTCCTCCTGAGGCTGGTCTTGGATGACCGTAGGCCTGGCTGTGCTGGTTGCTGGGTGCTGACAGTTTGCTTTCCTTTGTATTGAAAGGAAGGGGAGATTTTCTCAGCTAACAAAACCAATGTGAACAAAGCTCTGCCCTGTGTATATAAGGATGCTGAAAGAAGCTGGGCGGGTGGGGGGGCTGCACTCACTGGTGTAATACAAGGCGAATCGTGCTTTTGTTTACTCTGCAAACTCTTTACAAGGTAACCGGCAACTCAAGAACAAGTAAGACTTCTCATTTGGTGCCCTGTGCATCTGGTTCAAACATAAGGGTCATCTGTCCTGAGCTCAGTGCAGGTTTTAAAAGCATACAATCTGGTGCCAGCTTTGCAAGTATGATGAATTGGACACTCTTTTAGTGACCTTCAGTTGCATTTGAAGGACTTATCAACTTTAGACTATCTCCACAAAAATGTTCACTGTATTCAAAGCAGTGGAAGTAAACAGGCCCACAATAAAGAGCTCTGTGGAAGGAGCAACTATCTTCTTTAATGTAGTAGGTTTAGTGCTCACTGTGTAGTGGGGACTGCGAAAAATAAGCATACACCACTGCAGACGTTTACTCATGCCAGCTTTTTTTCCCCTAAGGTCTACAGTATGTAGCCATCTATTGGGTGTGAGTATGTCCAAGAGTACCCTGGAAACTGATGGTGACCCCAGGTTAAGGCTATTTACTGGAATATGGTCAATGGGCTTACAGAGAAAAAGTTAAAAAGGTGGTGGGGGATACAAAATAGGTACACTCCCAAAAACGTTATATATACCATTTACGTTATAAATGACCTTTTAAAATATTGAAAAATTTCTGGATTCCTGCTGTAATTGCCATGCAGTATTCAAAAATGCAGGTAAGGAAGACTGATTTGGTTCTTTTCTCTTCCTGCCCACCTTAGTGGGCTTCTCTCATTTACCGCAAACAGCAGGTCTGGTACTCTGGTTGAATTTTACTGGTCTACATGTTCTCCTAAATATCCTGTACTTTTAAAAATGAAAGCTTGAGCTGAAATTTAGATTGACAGGTAAGTTATATTTGTTTTATAAGCGTACCGTACACCAGACCACATAACATAATGAAAGTAAATACCAAAAACATTTTCTGAAAAGAACAAAATTAATTTTTTGGGGCATAACCCTCATATGTTTGTACACAGCTTTTGATATGTAAAATTCCTCAGCCATAAACCCTATATGGCCAAGAGTCTGTAGAGACCTGACCATCACACCTATATGAGCTTGTTGGACAGGGCTCTGTGCAGACCACTCAAGTTCCTTCTTACATAACTCATCAAACCATTTGTTTATGGACCTGGCTTTGTGCATGAGGCACACAGAAAAGAGTCTTCCACAAACTAGCCACAAAGTTAAAAGTACATAATTGTTTAAAATGTCTTTGTATGCAGCAGCATCAACAATACATTTCTTTGTAACAAAGGGGCCTAACACAAACCCTGAAAAATAGCCCCCAGATCATTATCCCTCCTCCACCAAAAATTTGTAGTAGGCCCTGTGTAGTCCAGAAGGTAGCATTACCCAGGCATCCACCAAACCCACATTTGTCCATCAGACTGCCGGATAGCGAAATTCATCACTCCAGAGGACACATTTCAATTTCTCTAGAGTGTAAAGACAGCCAACACTTGGCATTGCACATCATGATCTTTTGGCTAGGGAGCAGCTGCTCAGCCATGGAAACCCATTCCATGAAGGTCCTGACACATACGCCTTGAGCTTGTGCTGCTTCCAAAGGGAATTTGAGACACTGTGAGTGACGTAACAGAAAATAGGCAATTTCAACATTTTATGCGCTTTGCTTGCCGGCTCCGCTCTGTGAGATTGTCTGGTTTTACCATTGCTTGGCTGAGCTTTAATTGCTCCTAGATGCTTCCACTTCAAAATAATAGCACTTTCAGTTGACCAGAGCAGATCTAACAAAGTAAAAATTGTATGCAATGACTTGTGATAAAGGTGGCATCCTATGACAGTGCCACGTTTAAAGTCACTGAGTTCTTCAATACGACCCATTCTACTGCCATTGTTTGTCAATAGAGATTGCATGGCTATGTGCTTGTGTTTATGTAACTGAGTTCAGTAATTTGAAGGGGTGTCCACATATTTTTGGCCATATAGAATGGAATGCTGCAGATCCACTGGTAGCCAGAAACAGTGATACTGTAGATTAAAATGAAGTCTGGTTCTAACTTTATATATAACATGTGTAAGAGACACAAAACCAAGAAATAGGTATGGAGTATCCACCCTGTATACTTGAACAAAAACTTGTTGAGTGAGAGCAAAAATCTGAGTAGTTTAACAGACTGAGTCCACAACTGAGCTGAAAATAACAGATAATATGGCAGATTATAGAAGGTAGCCAGGAAGGAACGCGCTTTGAGGGTTGGAACCAGAAGTGAGGTCAGGCGAGATTTCCTTCTGAAGGTCTACAGAGGAAGTAGAAAAGATGTTAGTGAGCATTGCCAACCCCTGGTACAGAATTCAGGTACATTTAGTTAAGTCCAGCAACTGCTTCACATGCTCACATGTGTGACACAAGATATAACCAGAAATAGTCACAGGAAGGCATCCCACCACAGTCATTGTACAGAAAGGATGAACAGCCTGAAAGGATGCCCGCATTTCCATTTCACATTGCTCAAAACCTCTGCTCCGGCTTCTGTTACCAACCGATTTCCATCTAGCAGCATAGAATCACACAGCGACATTATTATAGACATGAACGTTGTAAGTATATCTTAATAATCCAAGAAACATGGACGGTGAACACACTGTGGTCTATGCCTCTGAAGAAGAGATTAAGTTGTTAGCCATCGATGTACACGCAATGGTGGCAGGGCCCATTGTACGGCCCACAACTTTCAATGCACTAGGATTGTTACTCGTGAATTTCTCTTCTTGAAGCTGCTGCAAAGCATTGCCTGCAGACAGTGAGATAGCCTGTGCTTAGCTGATCGTAAATAAGCCCAAAATGTTCACAGAAGCAAACAGGAATGCAGAAACCAGTTGGGCTTTTTCCAAAATCAAGACTGTGTCAAGGGTGGTCATGGAACTCCCAGTATTCTACTTCATGTTGCACTTGTGCTCAAGTGTGCTTCACCTACCGGCATTGCAAACCAACAGTTATTTAGTTCTATTAAATACACATCACTGGATGTTATGCATATTAAAATGGTTTAATGGCAGTCGATCAAACACTCATTACTTGTCACATGATGAGTTATGAATGAACCTGTACAGTAAAATGCTTGTCTTTATAGAAAAAAGTAACAGTTCAGTGCATATTTAAAAAATGCACAGTTGGGGCAGAGGCATTGTATGTGTTCACAGCCTGGCAGGGAAGACTTGAACAAACAGCGTAACTGAATCCAGGACTCAAAAGCCCACACCTCCTATAATCTGTTGAGATTAGAGTTTAGAGGAATAGCATAAAGAAGAAAGAATGTGAAAGTCACATCATTCTTTAAAATTTTGAAAACCTGATATGGCAAAAAAGCCACAGTTTATCCAGACTGCTAGCAGAAGTAAGATGCAGGTGGATAGAGGGTTCATAGTCCTATAGCACTGAGGTGGAACTGAGGCAGCTCCTTCTAAAAAAAATTTCTTTCGGGTGCTGAAAGCTGCCTGTTGATTCAACTTTCTCATTGTATGCCAGATTACGCATGAGTGGACTGCCAGGCTTCTTAAGGAATCCCAGTACCAGCAACCATGGAGAGAAATTCAGAGGAAATTTTCACAGTGCACGTATTTCTTTGTTGTTCCAAATTTTTCAATGACAAAGGGCAGCTGCTCCTGTTTACTAAGAGAGTGTTTTAATAACTATGGAAGAACAACACTGAAGCATTTGTATTTCTCTCCTCCTCCTTGTTTTTCTTCTTTTCATCACCAGGTCTGCGTGAGTTCTACATTATAAGCAGAGCATGGTTTCCCTGTGCATATGTTTAAGTTTGTGTTTGTGGAGACACTTTTTAATGTAATAACAGTTGGGTTAATCAAAAGACTCTTGTAAAAAGCCATTCAAGATGGTTCATATGTTACTGTGAATGTGAATAACAAAAGGCATAAGCTGTAAAGTCAGCAAGAGGTTAAGAATACCATAAAAAAAAAAGACTAAGTAAATATAAAAATTGGCACAGTCATTGAGCAATAGAGAAAAGATGGGTGTTTAAGCTTGGTTTTGATGCCAAGACACTACCTGAGCAGAAGGGGGTATCTTAGAACCAGAGTCAGAAGGTGAATGCATGCTTACCATTCAAGACTTTTGTATACAGAGGATATTAACTTTCAAAAAAAAAAGTAGGGTGGTCAGTAGGATTTGTTTGTTTGAAGGTTATTTGGCTTCTCCACCACTTGGCAGAGACAAAGGTTTATATCCTCACTGTGTCTGGAATGTAGCTGGACCTCAGCTCAGTTCTGTTAACACTGCTGCAGGACGTCCTTTATGTCACAACTGATGGATGAGCTAGTTCAGGTCTATATCTCTTTCAGAGATGGAAAGTTAAGTGCAAGCATGTAGGACAAAATGAAGTGTTTAAGATGTGAGACTCGAAGCTTTGGTATCTCACAAGGACACACCATTTGGTCATTGAAGAAGATGGAGGTTGTTGGTAGGAGCCAAGCTTTCAGGTGAAAGTATCCAGCTTTTCGTGATGTTCAGGAGTTCATTTTTACCATACTGTTCAGTTCTGTAAGAATGTAATGTAAAACTATATATGTATAAAGCAAAGTTGACTCACTCATTATTAAAAGCACTTCTTCTTGTTTAGTTTAGAATTGAAATTTAGCAAGATGGTACAGCTAGGTCAGTAGGGATCCATTAAGAAAGGACATCAATATTTAGCAGTAATAAAACCTATAATAGAAAAACCAAATACCCCAAAATCTCAAATATGCTTTGACTGATTTGATTGAATTTTGACATGACCTTATAGAAAAAAATTAATTAAACCATTCTTGTTTTTTATGTATTGACAATTTTTTTTTTTTTTTGATATTTGTTAATTACCATCGGAAGTGCTGGCAGACGGCTTTATGCAAATGAATGACAGCAGCACTAATCAATATGGTGGATAGACGAATGAAGAAGTGCCAGTGTACTGGACAGGAAAATCTAGATGTGATCACATTTGTGGTCTACAGTGAGGTGTAAAATGAACGGACAAAGTTTGGCAAAGTTCAATGAAGATACAAAGCTCATTGGTTAGCAAGGACTATAAACCTTGAGTGTTGCTGCCCAATGCTATGGCTGTGAGGGTTGCTGTTATTTTGCCAGAATCAAAAAGGCAGAGAGAGTGAAGCAGAAGTGGAAGTGATGTCAAGGAGGGCAGATGGTGTCCATTTATACTTAAGGGGTCCATCACAAGCTGCTCCGTTGTAACATACATTCAAATATGTACTCGGATGTCATTTAGTTTTAATGCGCATGTGATTACTTTGAATGGGAATGCCCCCACTCCCCCTACCCTAACCACTGTTTTCCAAAATCTGCCAGTTTTAAACGGTGACGCTCAATCCTTCAGAAAATCTTCAAAATATAGTACTGGAAGTTGTTTTCTTCCACTTCAAGCACTAGAGCAAACAACCACAAAAGTAAAAACATTCAGTTCATTCCTTTGGCTGCCAAAATGTGCAGCCTGTAAACATCATTTCTGTTTTTTTAATAAGTTAAAGTAAAACGCAATGTGTTAGAACTTTATTGCCTGCCAAAGGGTATGGCCAAAAAAAAATGCAAACTTGAACATACAACTGATGAAAAACACAAAAAGAAGTACTTGAGTCTAATAATGATAATAATACATACTTCTATATTCCTACTGATTACTTGTTTCAATTCAAAAGGATAAGCTCCATCCATCCATTATCCAACCCACTATATCCTAACTACAGGGTCACGGGGGTCTGCTGGAGCCAAACCCAGCCAACACAGGGCGCAAGGCAGGAAATAAACCCTGGGCAGGGAGCCAGCCCACCGCAGGGCACACACACACACACACGCACACACACGCACACACACACACACACACACACCAAGCA
The DNA here is from genome assembly GCF_900747795.2 of Erpetoichthys calabaricus. Lineage (NCBI taxonomy): Eukaryota > Metazoa > Chordata > Cladistia > Polypteriformes > Polypteridae > Erpetoichthys > Erpetoichthys calabaricus. Next base: position 204,160,201 of record NC_041395.2, read on the forward strand.
CACACTAGGGACAATTTAGAATCGCCAATGCACCTAACCTGCATGTCTTTGGACTGTGAGAGGAAACCGGAGTACCCGGAGGAAACCCACACAGACACGGGGAGAACATGCAAACTCCACGCAGGGAGGACCCGGGAAGCGAACCCAGGTCTCCTTATTGCAAGGCAGCAGTGATACCCACTGAAAAGGATAACCTTTAATGTAAAATTGTGTTTTGTAGTGACCTTCAACAAAGGCCAAGTCACTAGGAAAAGCAGGAATTGATCGAATACAGGAATGTTTTACTTATGGAAAATTGTGTATGACATGTTCAAGAATAAGCAGGTCCAGTGTCCTAAAAATATTATTATATGACCGATGCCTTTATCCAAAGCGACTTACAACATTTGAGATACAACTGATTACTTTTCTTTTCTGTGTCCAGATGGAGCACAGGCAGGTGAAGTGACTTGTTAATGGTCACACAGTGTCAGTAGCAGGAATTCTCACCACAGTCTGTGTTCTAAGTCCAAAGCTTTAACCACTACACTACACTGTCGCCTGATAATATCAGCTCTTGGTTAAAAAAAAAAATATTTATATATATATATATATATATATATATATATATATATATATATATATATATATATATATATATATATATATATATATATATATATATATATATATATATACATACTGTATTCAGAAAAGTACCCAGTTAGTTAAGTATCATTTCTTATACACTCAATTAACTATTTAACGTGACCCATTGTCTAATGAAATTTCCTAGATGAAGTCAAGTAACACAGATAGTCAGGCATAAGGGGAGTAATATGGGGAAAGCTGAAATGGGAGCATCCTAAAGGGAATGTGAAAATGGGACCTGAACAGCAGACCTGGGTTCGCTTCCCAGGTCCTCCCTGCATGGAGTTTGCATGTTCTCCCCGTATCTGCGTGGGTTTCCCTAGTGTGTGCTTGGTGTGGGTGTGTGTGTGTGTGTGCCCTGCGGTGGGCTGGCACCCTGCCCGTGGTTTGTTTCCTGCCTTGCGCCCTGTGTTGGCTGGGTTTGGCTCCAGCAGACCCCCGTGACCCTGTAGTTAGAATATAGCGGGTTGGATGATGGATGGATGGACCTGAACAGCAGAAGCAGGGTCCTCACATTTAAGACAGCAGGACAAAAGGGACACACTGTCCTCAAATTAAAGAAATTGCACAGCCCAGGACAGGCTCCCTGTCTATCACAGGACACACTCATTCACGTGGGACCAATTTAAGTTTGCCATTTAACCTAACCTGACCTGAATGTTTTTGGAGTATGTTAGGGAAACCAGGGTCCTTGGGGAAATCCCATATAAGAAAAGTGGAACAGGCAAACCCACAGAGAACAGACTGGGATTCAAGTTTGACCTTCTGGAGTTTTAAGCAACAGTGCTAACCATTGCACCACAGTAACCATACTATAAAATATAACACAAAAAAGAATATGTAAGTGTGAAGGTGTTTATGTACCTGTGTGCTTTGTGCTTCTGCATTCATACATGCTTCAATTTTGCCCAGTAAAGAAAGCAGCTTTATTGTCTTCTGTTGTCTACAGTTTCTCAGACGTATTCTCCAGAGGCCCTTAAAAAGAGAACTAATGGCTGCAAAACTTCATTCTTTCTGTTTCACAGCGGCTTCAGACAGCTGCATCTCCCATTTATTCCCACACATGGAATTCGGAACCCTTAGCTGATGAAGCCAAGTCTTGCAGGTTACCAGGATCAACATGCACAAGTGGGAAACAGCAGGCAAACTGTGATGGAGTCAGGTAAAAAAAGCAAGGAACGCATCTTCAGTCATGGTGATATAACAGTCCCAGTCCAGATGTGAACAGTGTTGGTACTGAAAGGGAATGGGGGCTAAGTGGCAAGATCTTAAAATTAATGGTAGACGTTTATGCTATGTGTGCCCGTTATTCCTTCTTAGTTTCTTTTCAATTATTTGTTAGAACAAGAAGTGGTTCCAACTAACTAGTCAAGGCAAAGAATGCCATCTAATGGAATCTAACTGCAATGTCCCTCACTCACAGCTCCTGAATATGGACTTCTTGTATCTCAGAAGCAAGCAGAAGAGCTTGTGTATTTCCACCAGTGCAAAGTGACTGCTTTCTAAACTACAAAGAGAAGTGGAGTAAATTCAGAAGGAGGTTTCAGAAAAGTATACATCTTAGGCCCCCAAAAAGGCTATAAATGGTCCTGATTCTCATAAAGGTAGCATGACTTTATTTGCACTTTTGTAATGGTTAGTCATTTGGGACATCCAGATCAGACTCATTATAATCTTAGTGTCATTAGAATTTCATATTAAATCTCAAAACTTTACAATACAAGATGGCACAAAGAATTAAGCTGCTACCTTATAGCCTTACTGGCCAGGCTGGGATTTGCACCTGGTCAGCTGGTTGGGCAGATGTACTGACCATTATGTACCACACTATGTAGGCAGAGCAGTGTTCAGCTCCTAGTTAAATAGTAAACAAAATGAATGGAATGTGTCACAGACACTTCAGATTTGTGCTTTACATTGGGGACCTCTAGTGCTGTAAAGGGAGAATTGCTATGAGAAAAAGGAATGGGTTAGAAAATTGATAAACCAAAACTGGTTCTTTGATGGCACTTTATGGTTCTTTACTGGGTTGTGTGGTTCATTGTAGAACTATTGCTTGATAAAGCACCATTTCATTCTGGGAAGGATCTTTTGCATATGATGTTGGTTCATTGTGCTTTGAAAATTCTTAATATGTTGAAGAAACCTGAAATCTAATGTATGGTAGCCTACCTTGCAGGACACTAACAGATTAAATAAATCTGGACTTAGCTTGTGTTATTATATGCAGAAGAGTCCTTTTACAATTGTCACCCACTGGTACCGTCTTTTCATGGTTATTTACTATATGGAGTCTGTTACGAATCTATATAAAGTAAGGTTCTTTCTGGAACCTTTACATGGATGAGTCTTTTGTAATCCAAAAATGGTTACTGAATGGCATTGCTTTAAAGAGCCACTCTGGCACTTTTATTTTTATAAGTATACTTAACAGTCAAACAAAGGCAGTATATGTTTTGGGTTGGATTTTAACAGAAAAGGACACTAGTAGGAGGGCAGAAGAGCACCTCATGTCTGCAGCAGGACTTGAAGACTCTGTTTTATTTGTTGGGTCAGAGTACAATAATCTGATTAAAGTGTGATAGTGCAGCACAGACATGATTAAAATACTATTTGTGCCCACCACAAGCTAATGAAGCTGACCTGTGAGATGTGGGATAAGGCATGTGGCTGGCCAAAGACCAAAACAAACCTATAAAGTTGCCATCAGCAAGATTAACAGACTGTAGGTCTACGGGTTAAACAGAACACTGACCTTCAGTTAGGCCGACATGAGCAAATCCAGGTTGCTACACGAGAGACAATTCAGGGTTTTGAATTATATTTAATGGCTCAATATTTTTCTGAATCCTGTTCTTCTGATGTTATTATCGTACCTAAGACAGTTCCTCAAATGACAGCAACTAAGGTACGTGCAAAATATTTCATTTTAACCCTGAAGATGGTTGAAAAACCATGCTTCTTTCTGACTACTCTCCACCATCTTCAGGGTCAAAATGAAGCTTTTTGCATATGCTTTGCTAGCTTTCATTTGGGGAGCAACAGCGTAGGGAAGGGTGGGCCTGGGCCATAGGCCCAGCCAATCAGTTCATTGTATATAAAATTTTCCATTAAATTTTTTAATTGATTGGGTATTTATTATTTTATCTTTATTTTGGTTTTGAAGTAGTATATCAGCATATATCAAATATATATATATATATATATCAAATCCCATTGGTTTACTGAATTTTCAATAAATACAAAATAAATGGGGTAGTGTTGCAGTGTATGTTTAACATGATTGGTAGTAGCCATTAGACAGTTAACTGAACCTTAAGTTGTATTTTCAACAAACACCAAGAGATAGTTTCTTATTTTGAGGGATTATTTCTGACATGGCAAAGCAAATGGAAATATCAAGGTTTTTCAAAATCCCTTGTTTAGATGAAGAGGAATGCCCGGGCACAAATGAGACATACAATATGCAACAGTGTGAGACTAAGAAAATGACTGGCGTATACATTTCAATCACGTCTTCATCTCAGGAGCATCTGACTTTAGCAGCCCCAAAAGACAAGTATGGTGTAATAGAACCATTGTCATAATAAATATTGTCAGCCATTGACAAACCAGCCACTCAACCTAATCTCCAATCATTTTCACAACTACGATAACAAGAAAGGCTTAATGATTTTCTGCCAAAAATGTATGAAAATAGCGAAAGATGCAGTATTCTGTAAAGGAACAACGTTTGATTGCCTTCATAATTTTTGCTCAACTTTTGCATGGTCCTAATAATTTGGTTATATGAATGTACCCCAGTATGAATAGATGTACTTTTTTGGAAAAGTGCCCTTATATATCCTACTAAAAATCAGAACACCCATTTTACACAGGCCCACCCTAAAATCTGTTCCTGGCTATGCCCCTGTTGGGGAGTTGTCTAAGGTATGGTGCTCTACCAAAAATTGCAGTTTTGTTGTGAGTTCCAAAGTAATTACTGAACCAGAGTAGAGGTGTTGTGTGAATCTCTGTGACCTATCTCAGTCATTCATTTGCCAAAGCCACATGCCCTAACTCAGCCTAATGCTGTAGGAATTACATTTACAAAGGGCACCGTCTTGCACACTGCCAATTTGAGTCAAGATGTGGGATAAAAAACAGAGTTTCTTGGGAAATAAAGCTTATACAGATGGACAGAAGATGAACTTTGCATTAAGAGTTGAGCTACATTATTTGTATGAAAATGTGCTGTATAAATAAATGTTATTGTAAGAGTGGAAACCAGCCTCTTGGAACTAGCTACTGTGCTACCCTGATCTATTCCACTCCTAATTAAGTCGACATGCCTTTGTGCCCACACAGTCCGCCTGCTGTGTTTCTCCCACACTCTCATCTTGCTTCCCATTTCAGGCCGCACTTTTTAATTTGGGTGTGCACTCCTTATTTGCATTAAAGACAACAATTAAATCCCAACAGCCATCAGGGTATTGACATGCACATCTGCCTTGATGGGGTGAGGCATGCCGCCACTTTTCTCAATTATATTTGCAGTAATTAAACAAGTCATCAGTCAATCAAAGAGTGACAGTCTGGAGACATGGCATGTGGGAGGATATCAACAAGGGAGGCTCCCTCCATAAAGCAGAGAGATCTTTGGAATGAAATGGAGCCTTTACAATGGAAGGCAGTCTATGTTCCCATAGCCACATGTTCCAGTAGTGTAAGCAGGCTATGGCGAGGCAGAATTTAGAAACAAACCAGATCTGCTTCACTTGTTCATCTCCCTGAGTTCTGAGTTGACAGGAAAGCAAGTCACGTGTTACACCACCTGAGCTATTTTTAAGTGAAACAACCTTAAAGAGAAGCTGCTTGATGTCTGAGAAGATGTTTTTGTAGGTCAGCATTGATTGTTCTGTGTTATCCGTTCATCTATCCAATTTCTGAAGCAACAAGGTGAGGCAGAAAGGATAAACACTGTATTACCATGCAGCCACTGTTTTTTAATGTCCCCAGTAAATTGAATCTCCTGACAATTAAACAGAAGACTTATTTTATGAGTGCTTAGCATTTTTTCAAGGGCAGCCGAGGTCATAAAATTCTTGTTGTGGTACCCTTGGTTCAATTATATTTAAGCCTGACGCCTACAAATCTGAGAGCTTAGTGTCCTAGTTGGCCAGAAGGACCAGAGGCTAGAACTCTAAAGATCCTTATCAACTCTAACTAAATGAATCTCTTTTATAAAAAGAAGCCAGACAAGTTGAAAAGTATGAAGCAATGCATAGATGTTGTATATTTCTAAATAAGACCTCAGTCACCCGTGAGAGGATGATAGTGTGAAGTAGACATAAAGCAATGTGGCACTGAGACACTGTCCAGCAGTAGGTCCACCCCATGCTCCCTACAATCCTGTCTGAGTTGAAGCAAACATCACTTTGATGAGATTAGAATCTAGGAACAATGCCTCTGGGCTGCTGGAAACCCCCTGTCCTGCCAGCCCGCTGCCCGCATCTAAATGGGATTCAGATCAATCACTCTCTGTCGGCCGAAATACATATGAGAATGTAAAAGGTGTGACCCAGGCATGTCAAGATCAAATGCATTTTACTCATTCCTTCTGTGAGATTGTCTTTTAAATGTAAACAAGAAAATGTGGCTTTTATTTTAGATACTAGATGTGAGGAAAACTGGAGATGAGCAGAAGGCCTGGGTAGGAAGTTGCTTTAAGCCCTGAAAACTCAGACTGGTGTTGGACTGTAGCCTCTTTTCAGAATTAATGAAGCAGCTCTTTCATGCTAGTACTACTATTTCAAAGGTCTTCAGTCCTGGGTGCTCTATTTGTGGCAGAAATGTCATCTTTTAACATTAGGCAGCCAGCAGATACAGTGCCAGTTTACAAGTGGTAGCATGGTCTAATGGCTGAGGAGTTGGAGTTCAGACAACAAGGTGGAACCTCCTAATACTGCAGTGGTTGACCAGTTCACATACTCTGCATTTAGCTCTATCTGTAACAATAACCATCTTCACTATTGTTAGAAAGCAATTCCTAAATTGTAGATAGATACAGAAAATTACATCTCTGATCTAATTGTCTAAATACTGTAGGCCAGTCAGTCAGAACAGTGAGGTGCAATGTAAAGAGCATTGTCACGTTATTACCTACACACAAATGATTATACTGTACTCATAATAATCCAAATGGGGTAGGCTTTGAATGGGATTCAGAATTAAAGATGAATGTTGGAGTATGGCTATTTAGCTGCATGCACCCTCAAAACATACTGGTAAATACAGTCAATAGTACACAAAACGTATTTCTTCTAATGTCTCTTGTACTGACTCACTGTGACTGCTCCTTGCTAGCAGGGGATGAGTAGTTGATGGGGATCCCACTCCTCCAGGCCTTTAGCTGAGATTCTATACTATTTGTGAAGTGGACAGGCAAGGGTCAGCAGAGCCCTACTCTCAGTATTAGCTTGTGAATTTTACTTGCACCATGTCCCAGTTAAACGTGAGTCTGTTTGAACTTGTACGTGTGCATATCAGAGATTGTGGGTTCTTCCTTCTGACAGTCAAAGAAGTAAGAAATCTGCATGAGAGACACAGTATACAATATACCATGCAATGCGTGCCCAGCTATAAACATGGGACAAATGTCTAAAACACTCGCAACACGCATACAAGAACATTGCAATGCTCTCAGAAGGAAGGACCCATGATCTCTGATATACTTATATAGAACTTCAACCAAATACACGTTTATCTGCGACATGGTGCAATTAAGATTCAGGGCTAATACTAGTACTAGGGTGTTGTACCGTGTTAGCCATTATGAATGTAGAGAAAAGCCAAGCAAAATGACACTTTTTATTGGCTAACTAAAAAGATTACAATATGCAAGCTTTCGAGACAACTCAGGCCCCTTCTTCAAGCAAGGGCTAATACTAAAAGTTCTAGATGGCTGGCTCAATCATGGCTTTCAAATGAAAACACCATTAACAGACATATGGACATGAACCCAGCATATGCAAGCCTAAATAAAAAAGAAACATTAAAATAATAAACAAAACTTTATGACCAACACCCTCCGAACTCCACTTTATTGATCCACACCCCCCCCCCCCCCCCCAACTTATACCCCACACCCCCTCATTTGTTATATATTTCCTTTCATTCCTGTATGTCTAATAATTTTCCTTTGATGATGACACCTGGTAAGTTGTCAAAAGCTTAGGAAGAAAAAACTATTTCAAGATACATGATTCATTTTCTCCCTTTGTGCATTACTAACTACAAATATACTCTCTGTGTGTGTGTGTGTGTGTATCTGTGTGTTTACAAGTTTCCTGAAACAGTTGATAGAATTAGGCATATCTCTTCAACGATACATCTTTAAGGTGTCACAGTGATGAACACTGTTGCCTCATGTATCCATTAACCGCAGCTTCAATTGCACACCCAATCATTGTCTGCATGGAGTTCCTCCCATGTCAACATGGGTTTAGCTTCAGGTACTCATATTTATCCCACATTCCCAAAGATTTGGTGATTCCACCCAATCAGATAAACAATACTGTCAGGGCAGGGTTCACCTCTAACTCTCATTAAGATTAAGCAGTTTTGAGAATGTTATTTTAAGGGGAATATCACTTTATACCACTACTATTTCTATTTCACTAAAGCAGCAGCTTCTACTGTTCCATATGATCTTGCTTCATTCTGCACTGTGCATTTCCACTTCAAATTCATGCCTTCAACTTCCTTGTTATCCTCCCTGACTTCCACTTTTTTCTACCTGCACTTTATGATCCTCCAGAATTTGAACCAGGATTCCTATTAAACACACAACTTGCCTTTGTTTGTTTTGAAGAGTGCAATGGCTTCTACAGATCACATGCTAACCTTCCTGAAGTCCTCTGTGTGTTGCCTATACAGAGACAACTTTGCCAGCTTAACCAAAGAAAGATGAATGCCCATATCATGCAGTGACATACTGTAGAAACACATTAGTACCATTTGCCAGGGGAACACCTAAATGTAAGGAAGTAGGCCTCTGTGTCACTTTGAGCAAGATATGTAAAGTATATAAGAGTTGTGCAAACAAGTCAAGAAAACAATCTGAAAATGTAAACCATATTACGATAAACAATAGCGTGGGTGCCACCTGCTGTGTGGGCAGTGTGCCCTTATCTTTACACCAAGGCAAAGGAAATCTGTATATATAGAGTGCTACAGCTACTCAAAGTGTTATGAGTTAGTATTTGCAGATTGTCCTTGCTAATGAGGTCTGTGATCCATATTTAAAAAGGCAGCATCCTGCTTTCAAAAATTCTGACAATATTTTATTGATAACACTACCAATGTACAGTTCAGAAACTATGCACAGAGTGTGAAAGATTAAGGTCTCTGTGACCCCTTGAACCCTCTGAGCAGACGTCAGACACCATATAAAAGTCCAAATATAACTTTTATTTAGACCAATATGTGCACCAAGCACCCTATACTCTACAACACTCATATATAACAAATCAATAATCAATACACTAACCACCACTCCCAGACACGTCGCCACCCTACCTCCCAGCTCAGCTCGGCGTACCGGGCTTTCCCATAGTCCTTTATACTCCCTGACCCGGAAGTGGTTCCTGGCACAACCCACAAGTCCTTATTCCTTCCGGGTCAGGGTAAACAGTCCTTTTCTTCACCCCAGAAGTACACCGTTTTCTCCTGTCCTGGGATTATGACGTACTTCCGGGTTATAGGGCATATAAGAGTCGACGGGCTTCCCTACAGCAACTCCTGGTGGTCCCCAAGGCATCCAGCAGGGCTGTGCATAAAAACTACATAGTCCATAAGTCCCTTCTGGAACTCGGGGCACGTCCATGCTGCAGGGAAAGCTCCACCTGGCGGCCTGGGGGTATTGGCCGGAATGACAAGCCGGCCACATATCACAAGAGTATCAATTTATTGTCTCCAAACAACCATGTTTTTACTTCAGCTCCTCCTCATAGTTGTCAGTCTGCTACACTCAAAACTGTATTCAACAACTTCATTCAACTCTGATACTCTGGGGCCTTGGTGCCAACACCTTATACACTGTTCCATTGTTCACATGCCTTCTTCCACACTGATCAAACATAAAGTGAGGGTTTAAAAAGATGTCACTTCTGTTGCCGCTGCTATGGAGTGAAGGAGGGATTCTGAGTTGTGCTATTTACTATGTGCAGAACTGGTTCCTTCCGGTGTGAGAAATGGACCAGACTGATACTGGCCATCTTTTTATTCCTAAACTGGCAGGCACGATAAACTACAACCACAAATCTCAACAGAACTGCCATGCAGCAGATTTCTATGAATAGCATGAAATTATAAAAGACCAGAGAGACTTCACAGACAACTCTGGGCCCGACAGTGAAATCCTTGATAGTTCTGGCATATGCATTTGCCCCTGTAATGGTGCTTGCTACTTGTGTGGTTGCAGTGCTGGTTGGCAACTTTGTAGGACCCAGTTTGGTGTGGCTGGCCCACACTTGTTTAGTAGTTGCAAATGTTGTTAAAATAGTTGTCAAGAGAGTTGTCATCTCTGTTGTCTCTGGTCTTGTTGATGTGGTCCAGGAAGAAGGATTGAGTAGAGCTCCCACAATAGTTGTAATTTCTGTTGTTTTTGATGATGTTGGTGTCCAAACTGGAGTGGTAGTTAACAAGTTTGTCGTGACAGTGGTCACCTCTTTTGTGTCTGGCCTAGTTGATGTTACCCAGAATGGTGTAGTGGTTGGTGGGGACGTCATCATTGTTGTAGTCTCTGTTGTCTCTGCTGTAGGTGATGTCATTATGACTAGTGGAGTAGTAAGTAAGGTTGTCAATATAGTGGACATCTCTGTTGTCTCTCCTATTGTGGATGTTGTCCGTACCAGTGTAGCAGTTGGCTCTGTTGTCAAGATGGTGGTCAACTCTGTGGTCTCTGTCCTGGTTGATGTTGTCCACATTGGTGTAGAAGTTGGCTGGGTTATCATAATAGAGGTCAACTCTGTGGTCACTGGCTTGGTTGATGTTGTCCATATTGGTGTAGTGGATGGCAGGGTTGTCAAGATAGAGGTCAACTCTGTGGTCACTGGGCTGGTTGACGTAGTCCACATTGGTGTAGTAGTTGGCTGGGTTGTTAAGATAGAGGTCACCTCTGTGGTTTCTGGGCTGGTTGACGTTGTCCACATTGGTGTAGTAGTTGGCTCAGTTGTAAATATAGAGGTCACCTCTGTAGTCTCTGGTTTGGTTGACGTTGTCCACATTGGTGTAGTAGTTGGCTGGGTTGTCAAGATAGAGGTCACCTCTGTAGTCTCTGGTTTGGTTGACATTGTCCACATTGGTGTAGTAGTTGGCTGGGTTGTCAAGATAGAGGTCATCTCTGTAGTCTCTGGTTTGGTTGACATTGTCCACATTGGTGTAGTAGTTGGCTGAGTTGTCAAGATAGAGGTCACCTCTGTGGTCTCAGGGCTGGTTGACGTTGTCCACATTGGTGTAGTAGTTGGCTGGGTTGTCAAGATAGAGGTCACCTCTGTAGTCTCTGGTTTGGTTGACATTGTCCACATTGGTGTAGTAGTTGGCTGGGTTGTCAAGATAGAGGTCACCTCTGTGGTCTCTGGTTTGGTTGATGTTGTCCATACTGGTGTAGTAGTGGGCACAGTTGTGAAGGTTGTGATTGATTGTGTAGTTGTGCTTGTTTTTGCCAGAGTTATTGACTCTGTACTCTGTAAAGTACTTTGAGCAGGGGAATAAATTGTTGATGCTGTAGTTGGCTTCACTGAACTGGTTGTAGAAATTGGAGTTGTGAGTGGACAAATAAATCGGTCCACAGTTATGGAGGTGAGCAGATTTCCTTGGAGAATCGTCGGACTTTCACAGGTTGCAGGTGAGGAGAACTTTCTATTTTTTATCCAAGTGAATAGTCCAATTAAGTTACAGTCACAATTCCATGGATTACCCTCGATGAAAACTCTGTTGACCTGTGAAAGGGGGTCAAATAAATCAGCTGGAACAGTAGTCAGGTGATTGTTTGTCAGATTGAGGATCTTTAGCTTGGGAATGCCTTTGAAGATTTCACTGCTTAGACTTTTCAGGTTGTTTTCCTGCAAATAAAGTTCAGTGAGTTGAGGAAGACCTGCAAAACTTTCAGTGTGTAGTCCTGTAAGTTTATTATTGGACAAAAAGAGCTTTGTCAGAGATGTTAAGTTGCTGAAGATACCCGGCGGAAGAGCACTTAGATTATTTTGGTTTAGTCTAAGTTCAGTTAATTTGGGCATCTGTCCAAAAAGAGCGTTGGGAAGCTGAACAAGCTGGTTGCTGTGTAGCATTAGGGTCTTCAAATTGGGAAGATGAAAGAAAATTCCATGTGGCAATTCAGTGAGTGAATTCTTCTCCAGGTATATCTTTTCCAGCATGCTGTTGTGCGAGAATGCATGGGCAGGCAGGGCCCTTATCCTGTTGGAGTGGAGAACTATTTCAGTGAGCTCTTGCATGTCCTTAAACAGTCCATCAGGAAGGTCTTCCAGCTCATTCTCGTACAGCCTCAACTTCTGCAGCTTTCCAAGTTTGTTGAAGAGCTCTCTGGAAATGGTCCTGATGCGGTTCTTAGCCAGACCGAGACGTGTAAGATGCTCCAGGTCACTAAACAGTCCTTCAGGTAACTGTGTGATGTTGTTTGTGTGGAGCTGAAGGTTTGTCAGGTTAGTGAGGCCATCAAAGAGTCCCTTTTCCAGCCTTTGTAACTGATTGCTTTTTAAACTGAGAGTTTTGAGGTTTTTCGTGTCACTGAATACCCCCACTGGTAGGAACGTCAGGTGAGAGCCTGAAATGGCAATCTCAGTGATAATGCTAAGACCTTCGAATGCCCTCACATCCACAGAATTTATTGGATTGCTGACAAAGTTGATTAATGTAAGATTCAAATTGTTCCTGAAGGCACCAGCTCTGATGTTTGTAATACCTGTCTGAATAAAGTAGACTTCTGTCAGGAGTGGCTTGAGGGTTTCTGGAATTTCTGTAATATTTAGAGAATTGTAGATGCCCTGGTTTTCATTTGGTTTCTCAGGAACATCATCATCAATCCCAAATCCAAGCTCAGTAAACCACAAAATGTAGAGAGTGATGGGCAGGAGGTTCAAGAATTTACAGAGATATCTTCTGCAGAACAAAGGACATAAGGATGGAAAATACAGATTAGACAAGCATTTAACATGATTACTGTAACACATCATCGCTGACACCTTAATGCTGGGTATATGAGAATACAGCTCTCATTTCATTTGTAATTTCTTCTTTGTCCACTTAATTGGCATGGCGCAAACTGCCTTTGTAAACAACATTTTGTCTGAAATAGTGAATTTTATTATTTTGTGCTTGTAATTTGAAATGGACTACATACACCTGTTAGGAGACAGAGTCTCCAGGGATTATTTTGAGTGATTCAAAAGACTCAGAGATGAGCAGAAACAAGACAAAGTCAAAAAATAGATCGGAACCGAAAACAAAGCATAGTTCTAGGCCTACTTGAAGTAAAGCTCTCACTAAAGTTTTTTTTAGTTTATTCAACCTAGGGATGAATTCCACCAGCACCACCGTCATATTTAAACTGGAAGTCCGGTGTCATCACAAATGCGACAGATAGTGGTCACATAACTCATCTACTGCGTTGCATACACAAAATAACAATAATAAAAACAATAAATAAATAAAAATGTATTTAATGTGTATTATAATAACACTAATTAGTGTGAGTAAACTTTCAACTTCATTTGCACTTCAGGAATTTACAAGTTAGCTGACAGAAAAGCAAAGAAAATCTCTGTTACCTTTATTTACGCTGATACAAATATACTTGTAAACAAAGTATAGTTTATAGTATATTCAGAGGTTTGTCAAGTAAAGGACTGAGAAGGTTTGAGGTAAGATAGCTGTTCTCTCTAATTATGGTACTAGAGAGCTGCAATGAGGTTCTCTTAGATTAGCACATGCAAGTATACATTTTACTGTACTCTGTACAGATGACAGTAAATCAAATCAAATTTAATTTTTCTCACAAGCACAACAATTACAGCCCTACTGATCTATTACACCTAAGTGCTTCACTTCCCTGATGGTGCTCCTTTCAGGAATCCAGTGCATCCTTTAGACCACTAGAGGGAGCTTTCTATAATTACAATGCCTTACTCAAGTTGGGAAAGAAAAATCTCTTAGGTTTTCAGCTGTCTTGTATCCACCACTCAGTGGAGCAGGCTAGCGTGGAGGTGAGACATTTTGTTACCAGACTGTGCCTTATGTGATCTGAGAATGTCAGCTGTCATTAATCTATTTGTGAATTTTACACAGTTGCTTCAGTGTAAGTATTGAGGAAACAAATAAGCAAGACTGAAAACAATTAAACAACATTCCAAGGTTTAGCCCGTCTTGAACATTATCCTGCTTCTGAGCAAATAAACACTGATAAACTCCAATGTCAAAGCCAAAACACTGTTGAGGAGGAAGCTTCATTATATGTCTTGAGGATGTGCAGATGTGGAACAACATTAAAAGTTAAAGACTGCACAGCCTGTCCCACAGCGCATGTGTGTATCACACTCCTTCCCTGTGCAGGCAAGTGGAGGCCTGCCATCTGATTGCCACCTTACCCACCCCTACTGCTGGTTGTTAGGCTTTCAAATCTTTAGATACGGATGGCCTGCACTACCCAGCTAATAACTAATTGTTCCTCTACTTACCACATGTACCGTCCCTGTTATTAATATCTTAAAAGCAAAGAGAAGACTCCTTACCGCATTTCCAAGGTGCTCATTAATTTTAAAAGTGTCACAGAAGGTAGCAGTGGGTGAACGTACTGAAGTAAAACTTCTGTTTTTACTTTCCTGAAACTTCACACCCCCAGTGTTATCAGCTGACACAGACCACTACTTCAAAGATGCCTCCGCTATGCCAGCAACTGAGCACACTGATAAGCAGGGCTGAGGGTGTGACGCCACATCACAGGACCCCCATCTAGGCAACTAAATGCAGTTAAAGAAAACATTGTTACCTGATGAGGGAGCTGATGCCTGCTGGGTGCCATGTGTGTCTAAAAATCCCTTGCCCAAAGCTGGGGTGACGTGAAAAATCAGAGCTTGAGAGAAGCCATGTGGACCACTGGGTGTATTAAAGAGTCAGGGAGTTGTTGGCTTCCACCAAAGGTGGGCTTAATGTGGATTACCTCTTCAGTCCTTGAAGCTAAATATGCTTTGAGTCTATCTGATGTGTCTCATACAAATCAGTTCTCCATTTTTTTTCATACAGTTACTCAAATTTCAGGGTCCTGGCTTATCAGAGCTTATCCATGAAGTGTGAAGGACAAAGTCATAACTAACAGTTGACAGACATGACTACACTTTAATTGACTGATGGCTGGACATTCACAGTATGCAATGTGACATTCTTGGCATGAAAGGGCAGAAAGGAGAATGCAAGGAGAAAAATCCACACAGACGTAGTTAGAACATGCAAACCCCATGCAGACAGATACCAGACCAGGAAAGTGACAAGAAATCGTTGTTGGCGCCAAAACAAAAATAAATTCACTTGGACTGTAGCTGTTTGTCCCATCCAGGGCTGGTCCCCGTCTTGTACTCCATGTTGCCAGGGTTGGCTTTAACCTCTGTCAATGCTGAGCTGACATAAGTGAGATTTATGATGTTCTGTTATATCATTTTTTTGCCAATACTCTTAAAATAATAGTTCTAAAATTGACACTTTACAGGATTGTGTGGTACTTCGTAAAACTATTGCTTGACAAAGAACCATTTAATTCTGTGAACAGTTCTATGCATATGAAGCTGGTTCTTTAAGCTTTGAAAAGACTCAATATGTGAACAAAACAGAAATATAAACTGTAGTAGTCTACCTAGCAAGATACAAACAAATCAAGAAAAGCTGAACTTAGCCTGTGTTACCTCGTGCAGCAAGAATCCTTTGAAAATCAGAAACTCACTGGTATTTCACAAATCTAGTAGAAGCTACTTATGTTTGTTAATGGATTGTTACAGATCTAAATAAAGGTTTTCTGAAACCTCTGTGTGGATGCTTCCTCTGAAAACCAAAAAATGTTCCCCTATTGCATCTCTCTCAAAAACCACTCTAACACCTTTATTTTTATGGGCATACATGGGGATTAAATTCGGCAGAAAATGGAAAAGAAAGATCAATTGAATCCATCCATCCATTTTCCAACCCGCTGAATCCGAACACAGGGTCACGGGGGTCTGCTGGAGCCAATCCCAGCCAACACAGGGCACAAGGCAGGAACCAATCCAGGGCAGGGTGCCAACCCACCGCAGGATCAATTGAATCTTGGAATCAAATCTTTTTTTTTTTGCAGTTTACTTTGAAGGTTGTCAATTGGCACAAGCACAAAAGATGACTTGGACTCCAAGAACATCCAACTGTTCTTTATCCAGCTACAACTCAGCGGCTGTGTGAAAGTAGCAGCCCTTTAAGGTGCTGCCCACTGGAATAGCAGAGTCACACAACTGGGAACTATTGAGCATACCTCCAGGTTCACATCCTTCACTTATTAATAGACCACAGATTGCAAGGGCTTCCTGCTTTAGTCCTACCTCAGGACCAGCCTTACAAAAGTGGGTGACTGCCCGGTTTATGCTATTGTTCCTTCTTTTTAATTTTTTTCATCTGCACCTACTGTTATTCAGCTTCATTTTCTTCTGCTATGTAAAGTTCTTTATGTATTCAACATCAGAACACACTTTCCTTTCTAGGTGTAGTCATTTATGAATTGGTGACCCCTCAAAGATCTCTGACTTAAATCCTTTCATTGTAAATTTTACCGAAAACTTTATCCAAGTTGACTTACAAGCTCAGGGTCTGTTACATCCTTCCATGAATTAATCTGTCTGGAGTTGTCCACTTTAAACAATTAACAATAATGTATTAAATTTAGGGGCAATTAAAAGTAACATCAACCACTCTGTCTATATTGCTGTCCAAGGTACATGGAAAGACAGCCCTAATTTCTCCCATTTCTCTCTTTTTTTTTCATTTTTTTAAACTCCTCTACATATTTAAATAGAGACAAGAGTGGCAACACGAATGCAGGGCTGATAACAAGGCTTCTCCCAGCAGGACAGCAATAGCAGGTTATGGGGTCTGCCAGTTTTCTTCACTGACCAATTGCGAACTTTGTAGAAAATGTAATAAAAATGCATCTAAGAGAAAATATAAGAATGGTAATGTTTCTGTGATTGTATATGTTTCACCTTGCTTCTGTTTGTCTCTGTGCCGTCCATGGGGGTATTTTTCGTATTTGGATTACTCGTTTAGCCGGATGTAATTGTTGATGATTTGGCCTGATCCTGGATCTGTCGGTTTTTCGAAACTCATGCTGGATGTGTTGTCATAGCAACACATCCTAATCCTCAAACCTGTTCGGAGCAGGTTTGTTCTGTGTAAACAAGGATAAGCTCACACACTTAATCAGTGTCCATGCATGGAATTCATTCAGTCATGGTTTCGCCGTTCATGAATGAGTGATCAATTGATATCGGTACGCAAATTATAAGAAGACAATTTCATATAGAGAGGGGTTTGCGCGATCGGCAAGATCCTTTATTGCTCCCGGAAGAAATTCTTTTCAAAAGATACCGCTTTAGCCAAGGGGGAATATTGTACCTCAAAAATTTATTAGGACCTTATATTCTAAGTCAAACTCAGCGAAGTCGGGCTCTCACAACCACACAGACAGTAGGCATTGCTTTGAGGTTTTTTGCAAGCGGCACTTTGTTATATACTGTAGGCGATGCGGAAAATCTAACTAAAAGTGTAGTTTGCCAGGCAATTCGTAAAGTCTGTTTGGCTCTGAAATATTTCCTTCGGGTTTTCATTGTGTTTCCTGGACACCTGCATGTGCAGACAAAAGAGGCATTTCATGTCATTGCAGGTAGGTAATACACAGGTAAAAACACCAACAATCCATAATGAATCTCACAATCAGCCTAACATTCTCATTACCCAGGGTTTCCAAATGTGATTGGGGCACATGGGACAGATCATAGTGGAGTTTGATCAAACATTATTTGGAAAATGTACCGCTCCTCCTGATGAATAATCAGACACAGTGTCTTCATCAAGTATTTGACCTTTGTCAATATCTCGTTGGTCAGACACAAGTTCTAGGACTGCATGGACCTCCACCTGTTTTTTGCTTGTCTGCCTTCTTATTAGCTTTAAAATTAATGTTCTTTTACATTATATATGATTCTTTATGTCAACTATTCTTTAAATAGTTATATACCAATATAATATTTTCAATATTTTCAGCAGCTCCGTTTTTTTTTTTTGTGAATTTCCCCTTGGGATTAATAAAGTATCTATCTATCTATCTATCTATCTATCTATCTATCTATCTATCTATCTATCTATCTATCTATCTATCTATCTATCTATCTATCTATCTATCTATCTATATTTACCAGTTTGAAGTATATTCTTGTACTTCACTTTAACCTGTTCCCATGTTCTCCTTGTGCTCACGTTTGATCTGGAATTATGACATATTAAATAATAATTAATCTGACACATAGGAAATGAAACGCTGCTCTCAGTAAGTACAGTGCACACGCATTTAATTTGTCAGCCACTTTTTGCCAGCCGTCTTTTCTGGTTTGGGCTGCTTTTGCAGTGTTACCCCTTGTGCATATTAAATCTTGAAATTCTTCATGTCCTTCGAATGAAAGGTCTTGCTCCGCTTGTGTGAAAAAAAATGCGCCCGTTCTTTCGTCATTTTGTTACAGCCTATCAAAAGACTTGCTGATCATGTTTTCTAGACTCAATATATATGGGCTTTTCAATCAGCGCAGGCGTGCGCATTTATCTCGGATGATTAGATCCAGCTAGACTAATCTGCTACACGGCTGCTTTTGAAAAACCAACTTATCCCAGATGAGTTTCACAGGCATTAACTCATCCAAGATGAGGCATCTGATCTCGGATGATTTAAACGATGTACGGAAAATACCCCTCTGGATCTATCGGATTTTCGAAACTCTTGCTGGATGTGTTGTCATAGCAACACATCCTAATCCTCAAACCTGCTCAGAGCTGGGGGGTATTTTTCGTACATTGCTTAAATCATCCGAGATCTGGTGCCTCATCTTGGAAAAGTTAATGCCGGTGACACTCATCCGGGATAGGTCGGTTTTTCAAACACAACCGTGTATTAGATTAGTCTAGCTGGATCTAATCATACGAGATGAATGCGCGCGCCCACGCTGAGTGAAAAGCCCATATATATTGAGTCTAGAACACATGATCAGCAAGTCTTTGATAGGCTGTAACAAAATGACGAAAAAACAGGCGCATTTTTTTTCACACACAAGCGGAGCAAGACCTTTTATTCGAAGGACATGAAGAATTTCAAGATTTAATATGCACAAGGGGTAACACTGCAAAAGCAGCCCAAACCAGAAAAGACGGCTGGCAAAAAGTGGCCGACAAATTAAACGCTAAGTAGTGTGCATTGTACTTACTGAATGCAGCGTTTCATTTCCTATGTGTCAGATTAATTATTATTTAATATGTCATAATTCCAGATCAAACGTGAGCACAAGGAGAACATGGGAACAGGTTAAAGTGAAGTACAAGAATATACTTAAAACTGGTAAATATTCCACGCACCGTCACTGATTACGTGTGTAAACTAATCCTTGTTTACGTAGAACAAACCTGCTCCGAGTAGGTTTGAGGATTAGGATGTGTTGCTATGACAACACTTCCAGCAAGAGTTTCGAAAAACCGACAGACCCAGGATCAGGCCAAATTGTCAACAATTACATCCGGCTAAACGACTAATCCACGTACGAAAAATACCCCCCTGGTCTGTTCTATGTAAACAAGGATTAGCTCACACACTTAATCAGTGTCCGTGCGTGGGATTCATTCAGTCATGACTTTGCCGTTCATGAATGAGCGACCAATTGATATCGGTACTCAAATTATAAGAAGAGAATTTTATATAGAGAGGGTTTTGCGTGATCGGCAAGATCCTTTATTGCTCCCGGAGGAAATTCTTTTCGAAAGATACCGCTTTAGCCGAGGGGGAATATTGTACCTCAAAGATTTATTAGCACCTTATATTTGAAGTCAAACTTGGCGAAGTCGGGCTCTCACAACCACACATACAGTATGCATTGTTTTGAGGTTTATTGCAAGCGGCACTTTTTTTATATACTGTAGGCGATGCGGAAAATCTAACTAAAAGTGCAGTTTGCCAGGCAATTCTTAAAGTCTGTTTGGCTCTGAAATATTTCCTTCAGGTTTTCATAGTGTTTCCTGGACACCTGCGTGTACAGACAAAAGAGGCATTTCATGCCATTGCAGGTAGGTAATACACAGGCAAAAACACCAACAGTTCCATTAAGAATCTCACAATCAGCCTAATATTCTCATTACCCAGGATTTCCAAATGTGATTGGGGCACATGGGACTGATCAGAGTGGAGTTTGATCAAACATTATTTGGAAAATGTACCGCTCCTCCTGATGAATAATCAGACACAGTGTCTTCACCAAATATTTGACCTTTGTCAATATCTCGTTTGTCAGACACATGTTCAAGGGATATGACATTCCCTGCAACAGACCCAACAAAAAAACAGGGCTATATGGAACATATGGCACACATTGAGGACAAATATATGCAATGACCATCCTTCTCCTGAAATGAAGTGACCACTGCATCCTGCCACTGGTTCTGAGGAGGAGCTTCCCCCTGGAATGCCCTCAGAAACAGGGCGATGGGCATTTTGCTGGAGAGCCAACTCTTCTGCAGGGGTTAGGTCTGGACCGCGTGGACTTCCACCTGTTTTTTGCTTGTCTGCCTTCTTATTAGCTTTAAAATTAATGTTCTTTACATTATATATGATTCTTTATGTCAACAATTCTTTAAATAGTTATTCGCCATATATTGATGACTCAGGCGCCGCCGAGAGTGGCAGCCTTTTCAGCAGCTCATCTATCTATCTATCTATCTATCTATCTATCTATCTATCTATCTATCTATCTATCTATCTATCTATCTATCTATACCAGTTTGAAGTATATTCTTGTACTTCACTTTAACCTGTTCCCGTGTTCTCCTTGTGTTCACGTTTGATCTGGAATTATGACATATCAAATAATAATTAATCTGACACATAGGAAATGAAACGCTGCTCTCAGTAAGTACAATGCACACGCATTTAATTTGTCAGCCACTTTTTGCCAGCCGTCTTTTCTGGTTTGGGCTGTTTTTGCAGTGTTACCCCTTGAGCATATTAAATCGTGAAATTCTTCATGTCCTTCGAATAAAAGGTCTTGCTCTGCTTGTGTGAAAAAAAAATGCACCCGTTCTTTCGTCATTTTGTTACAGCCTATCAAAGACTTGCTGATCATGTTTTCTAGACTCAATATATAGGCTATGGGCTTTTCACTCAGCTCGGATGATTAGATCCAGCTAGACTGCTGTAATCTACTACACGGCTGCGTTTGAAAAACCGACTTATCCCGGATGAGTTTCACTGGCATTAACTCATCCAAGATGAGGCATCTGATCACGGATGATTTAAGCGACGTACGGAAAATACCCCCATCTCTATAGTTATTCTGAGTAAATAAATAAACTGACGTAATAG
The DNA here is from genome assembly GCF_900747795.2 of Erpetoichthys calabaricus. Lineage (NCBI taxonomy): Eukaryota > Metazoa > Chordata > Cladistia > Polypteriformes > Polypteridae > Erpetoichthys > Erpetoichthys calabaricus. The sequence continues at coordinate 204,181,511 of NC_041395.2, forward strand.
AATCGCCGAGGCAATCTGTTCCATGACGGCCACCGTAGTCCTTCTTTGGGGGCGTGGCCTGGGGGATTTGGACTATCCCTGGCAAATACGATTTGCTGAATTGTTTGGTAATGTACTGTGCTAAGGTTGTTTTGATTAGTTTATCAGTTTGGAGACCTTTTCGGACACTTTTTTTGGATTAGATCTAAATCAACATTTAGTAATTGCTCGTTTCGTCAGTATATCACGAAACGAGAGGAAGAAGGTGGGATTTTTGAAATAAGGTTGTCGGGAGACGCGGATGCTCAGCTCCCCTACGTGAATGTGGTCAAAATTAACGAAGAATCTGGCGAGACGAGCTTTTTTCGATTACAGTAGTGCCTGTCTGGATGATGTCTGGAATATTTTTTAATTTGCGAAGACTATGGAATAAGTCGCTATTGGGATAATCACCATTTCTCATTTTAGATAAAGACGAAGTAGCTGGTACTGTGATTTCTGTTTCGTGTGGTTGTTAACTGCAGTATTTTTGCATACAGTGATTGCTAGTATGCGTTTTCTGTTTTATATTCCTCTGTGTCAGAGTGGTAAATATTTAGATTATGTGGACTGGATTGAATGAAATTTTTTTCAATAAAAGATTAAGTTTATTCAGTTTAAAAATATATATTTTACCTAACCTGATCGTTTTACTGGCCTGCGTATCAGAGACAATGTGTTGATTTAAAAAGTATTACTGTGAAACTATTGTAGTTGGTAAAAGTGTAATTATTCATTTATTATCTTGCTAAATAAGGGTTCCCGAAGGACCACGCGTTTCATTTACGATCTTTATTTAAATTAGTAGTCAAGTACTGCTGCTAGTGGAACAGATTTTGATGCTTTGATTTTAGTCAACGCGATTTTTAAGTTTCAAAAAGTTAAACCGTATATACAGTATCTTTTCTTTACACAAGTTGCAGTTACCAATGTGTACTGTAAAAAATAAAATTTAAAATTTACTGTAGAAAACTGACAACTGTGGTTGCCAGAAATATTCGATCAAAAATATGGTAAAATATTTTTATGTTTACGGTTTATCTTTTTGAAGCTTTATATTATACAGTAAATAACTGCAGTACATTACAATAGAAATTACCATTTTACTGTAAACTGAAATTCACCTTGTAAAAAAAAAAGTCAACCATCAAAATTGCACTCAGAAACAGAGACCAGTAAAGAGTTAACATTAGTAAAACAACAGTTCTTGGTAAAAAAAAAAAATGTTAGGCTGTGTCATTTTATACATTGAAAAGAATTCGATGTTTAATAAAGGTATGACACATTTTCTGGTGGAGAAGAAAAGTTTACTTTTGTGGTGTATGGTATGTCTTAGGTTTGCCACTTTATCGAAAGCAACCCACCATGAATCAGCTTCCATAACCTGAAAAAACTGGGGTTGGTGTTTGCTATATGTTTGTTTTTTTCCCCCATTGTATGAATGTTTTTCAGGTCACAAGGAACAATATATTAAAAGCGGTTGTTCGCTTATGCAAATATAACTGTATGTAAATTTAGAAAGTGGTACCAAGCAAAACAAAAAAAGAAAATGTTGAAGTTCTGACAACTATCTTAATCAATGTTGTAACCACATAAACTTATTTTACTTTGGGTGCACATTAATTTAAAGTACTGAAGAAGCAGCTCCATAAGGCCAGTACATGTGATCATTTTGAGTTAAATTAATGTAAGGTAGTTGTTTAAAGTTACAAAATATATATGCTTGGTCACCATGTGACAGTGTATTAGAGCAAACCAGAAACAGTCAACAAACAGCAACTTTTCTTTAAATAGCCTGATGTAGTAAAATGGATGGTATGTGATTTCCTTTCTGATGGCATTATTTAGTTGTTTTGGGTTTTTTTGTCATGGTTACTGTTTTTCACAGGAAAAGGAATATATTTTTAATGGGTTAACAATGTAAAAAATATATTGGTCTGTACATTTAGTATCCATTGTTTCGGTGTTACTGAAACTGTAATTTACTGTTTTACATTTTACAGTTGGTTATTTGTAGTAATGCTATTTGTATTTGAATAAAATATGCAAGGATTGAAATTTTATCGTGCATTTCATATATTGATTCTTTCTTTGTTTAATTTATATTTACACCTGACATTATAATCCGTCTCCAGTGTCTGTTCGAGCTTATCTGCACAGTAGTTGGCACAGCAGCAACTAAAATGTAGGCAGAATAGAAAATGACAGTCTGACAAGCAAAAGTGAAGAGAAAATGACATGCCACTCTGGCATGAAGAACTTTAGTGTATAATGCCAAATATGTGATAGTCAACAGTGCTGCCCGTCATCAAACCCAAAGTAGAATCTTCTTAACCCCCTGATCTTCCATGAATACACTACATTAATATTTCTTATCACAGCTTTAATTTGAACAATAATTACATAAGCACATGTCACAAACATATGTAACTGTAACTTATTAAAATCAAATAATACTTTTATTTTTTATATAATCACAATTTGAAAGTAAATATTTAGGGGTTTTCTTCAGTCTCTTTGTTGCATGTTGCAACAGCGCACATCTACATTTATGGAAGCAAAGTCATCTATGAGATCATCACATGACAGCTTCTGTGCAAGGACTGAGTTCATACTGATAACAGCCAAGTGGCTTGTTACGTTGTGTCATTGATGACCTCAGGTATGTCTTGATGAACTTAAGTTTTGAAAAACTGGCAAGTGGAAGGGCTATTACAATCTGAAAGAGCAACCAATAGATTTGGACTTGAATGGTATTTAATAGCGATGATAATAGTGAATTGATTTGTTACCTTTTTTAAGTAAAGTGTTGTTTAGTAGTACTAGTAATAGTAATAATAATAATAATGGTCCAGGGTATCCATGAGCTGTTTTTCTTTGTCATTTGATACAGCCAAAGTATCACTTATGACATGTGATACAACAACAAAATCATCAATTTTAATACTACTACTATCACTATCAATGACTTCCCTTTTTCAATGCCTTGAGAATATTAAATGTTGGATGGAATCAAATTTTCTCCAACTGTTCAAATCAAACATTAGGTCAGGTTGGGGAGCATGCACAGGTACAGCACGTTGCCTCACCCACCACACAATGAAACGGCTCATGATCCCTTTTGGTAAATCCCCAGGCAGACACTCGTCCAGTCCCACACTCCCAAAAATGACCATATATCTGCTGCAGCCAAGTGTTACATAGGCACCCCCTTGGCCTGGTCCATCTGCTCAGGTCCTCAACAGTGAGGATCCTGTGTGCCAGATCACCCTCTGGGGAATTGCGACACATGGATGTAGTGCTGTATAAATTGAGCTAATTTGACTACTATTACTACTACGACGAATAATAATATAAAGTACAACTACTACTAATAATATATAAAACTAATAATCTCATAAAAATTACTAATACTATTACTGAACATGCTTAATAAACATAATGCAGTAAGGGTCAAAATGAAGTTGACTATTTAGACATTTAAAAATGGGCATGCAAATATATCTCCTACACTTCATTTTGTTCTTCCTATGATAGCAGATACCAATAAGACATTAATTGAATTAGTAGTATTAGCTACCAATAAAATTAACCAACAATTGAAGTAAACCTGAACTAATTGCTTTTTTTGCATGTCAGTGTTGCTCGTGTGGTGTTTTGCACAATTCAACCAATAACTGACTAATAACCAAGAGAGTTACCTGTGTGTTCATGAAATTTACAAATATATCCTGCGCAATGCAACAACACTCAAAGCACTTCATATGTCAACTGACATTAGTAGCCATTAACAAAGTGTATAAGTCCTGAGATGTACTGTATATCATCTTCTTTCAGCTGCTCCTGTTAGGGGTTGCCACAGCGGATCATCTTCTTCCATATCTTTCTGTCCTCTGCATCTTGTTCTGTTACATCCATCACCTGCATGTCTTCTCTCACCACATCCATAAACCTTCTCTTAGGCATTCCTCTTTTTCTCTTGCCTTGCAGCTCTATCCTCAGCATCCTTCTCCCAATATACTCAGCATCTCTCCTCTGCACATTTCCAAACCAACGCAATCTCGCCTCTCTGACTTTGTCTCCCAGCCATCCAACTTGAGCTGACCCTCTAATGTACTCATTTCTAATCCTGTCCATCCTCATCACACCCAATGCAAATCTAAACATCTTTAACTCCGCTACCTCCATCTCTGTCTCCTGCTTTCTGGTCAGTGCCACCGTCTCCAACATAGCTGGTCTCACTACCGTCCTGTAGACCTTCCCTTTCACTCTTGCTGATATCCGTCTGTCACAAATCACTCCTGACACTCTTCTCCACCCACTCCACCCTGCCTGCACTCTCTTTTTCACCTCTCTTCCACAATCCCCATTACTCTGTACTGTTGATCCCAAGTATTTAAACTCATCCACCTTCGCCAGCTCTACTCCTTGCATCCTCACCATTCCACTGACCTCCCTCTCATTTACACACGTTTTCTGTCTTGTTCCTACTGACCTTCATTCCTCTCCTCTCAAGAGCATATCTCCACCTCTCCAGGGTCTCCTCAACCTGCTCCCTACTATCGCTACAGATCACAATGTCATCAGCAAACAACATAGTCCACGGGGACTCCTGTCTAATCTCATCTGTCAACGTGTCCCTCACCATTGCAAATAAGAAAGGGCTCAGAGCCGATCCCTGATGTAATCCCACCTCCACCTTGAATGCATCCATCACTCCTACCAGAGACCTCACCACTGTCACACTTCTCTCGTACATAACTTGTACAACTCTTACATACTTCTCTGCCAGTACCAACTTCCTCATACAATACCACAACTCCTCTCGAAGCACCCTGTCAAATGCTTTCTCCAGGTCCACAAAGATGTAATGCAACTCCTTCTGGCCTTCTCTAAACTTCTCCATCAACACCCTCAGAGCAAACATCGCATCTGTGGTGCTCTTTCTTGGCATGAAACCATACTGCTGCTTACCAATCATCACTTTACTTCTTAACCTAGCTTCCACTACTCTTTCCCATAACTTCATGCTGTGGCTCATCAATTTTATCCCCCTTATTCTTAAATATCAGCACCAGTACACTTTTTCTCCACACCTCAGGCATCCTCTCACTTTCCAAGATTCCATTAAACAATCTGGTTAAAAACACCACTGCCATCTCTCCTAAACACCTTCCACAGATATGTCATCTGGACCAATGGCTTTTCCATTTTTCATCCTCTTCATAGCTGTTCTTACTTCCTCCTTGCTAATCCAATACATTTCTTGATTCACTATCTCCACATCATCCAACCTTTTTTCTCTCTCGTTCTCTTCATTCATAAGCCTCTCAAAGTACTCTTTCCATCTGCTCAACACACTCTCCTCGCTTGTGAGTATGTTTCCATCTTTATCTTTTATTAACCTAACCTGCTGCACATCTTTCCCAGCTCGGTCCTTCTGTCTAGCCAAACGGTACAGGTCCTTTTCTCCCTCCTTAGTGTCCAACCTCTCATATAACTCATCATACTCTTTTTCTTTAACCTTCACCACCTCTCTCTTCACCTTGCGCCTTATCTCCTTGTACTCTTGTCTACTTTCTGCACGTCTGTGACTATCCCACTTCTTCTTTGCCATCCTCTTCTTCTGTATACTCTCCTGTACTTCCCCATTCCACCAGCAGGTTTCCTTTTCCTCCTTCCTCTGCCCAGATGTCACGCCAAGCACCCTTCTTGCTGTCACCCTTACTATATCTGCTGTAGTTTCTCAACTGTCTGGTAACTCTTCACTGCCACCCAGTGCCTGTCTCACCTTCTCCCTAAATTCAACCTTGCAGTCTTCCTTTTTCAACTTCCACCATTTGATCCTTGGCTCTGCCCTCACTCTCTTCCTCTTCTTAATCTCCAACGCAATCCTACAGACCACCATCCTATGCTGCTTAACTACACTTTCCCCTGCCACTACTTTGCAGTCTTCAATCTCCTTCAGATTGACTCTTCTGCATAGGATGTAATCTACCTGTGTGCATCTTCCTCCACTCTTGTACATCACCCTATGTTCCTCCCTCTTCTTAAAATACGTATTCACCACAGCCATGTCCATCCTTTTGGCAAAATCCACTATCCTCTGACCTTCTTCATTCCTCTCCTTGACACCATACCTACCCATCACCTCCTCGTCTCATCTGTTCCCTTCACCAACATGTCCATTGAAATCCACTCCAATCACCTCTTTCTGTCCCTTGGGTACACTGTTCATCACTTCATCCAACTTACTCCAAAAATCATCTTTCTCATCCATTGCAAACCCAACTTGTGGGGCATATACACTAACGACATTCATCATCACACCTCCAATTTCCAGCTTCATAATTATTACTCTGTCTTACACTCTTTCACTTCCAGAACACTCTTGACATACTGTTCCTTCAGAATAACCCCTACTCCATTTCTCCTCCTAACCACACCATGATAGAACAATTTGAATCCACCTCCGATCCACCTGGCCTTACTCCCCTTTCATTTAGTCTCTTGCACGCACAATATATTAACCTTCCTTCTCTCCATCATATCGGCTAACTCTCTCCCCTTACCAGTCATACTGCCAACATTCCAAGTTCCAACCCTCAGTTCCACTCTCTTTACCTTTCTCCTCTCCTCCTGCCTCCGGACACGTTACCCCCCAACCCCTTCTCCTTCTTCTTCGGCCAACAGTAGCCCTATTTCAGCCCAATAACAGTACTGGTGGTGGTCATTGTTAACCCAGGACTCTACCGATCTGGTATGAATATTTGTATTGTTGTCCGCGTGTTGATTTGGCAAAATTTTACACCAGATGCCCTTCCTGACATAACCCTCCCCATTTATCTGGGCTTGGGACTGACATGAAGAAACACACTGGTTTGTGCATCCCCTGTGGCTGAGTTTAAGTCCTGAGATGTATATGGCGGCAATAAATATACCCCAACCATGTATCAGCTAGGACTGGCACTGTAACATCACATAATATCTGTTAAACTGTGAATATCAAAACTGATACACATAATAGTATTGTTATTCCATTTGTACTCCAGTAAACCACTAGCTGTAGTGCAGTGGCAATTGATGTAGCATTAGCTAGCTTACTGGAAGTTGGACAAAGTTAGGTTTCTAAACACACCTGCTAGTGCAGCACAAGGTACGTCTTTATTATTTTGATTTATTCTTTTCTGTGTTTCAGACTAGTGTTGACTTGAAGCCAACTCAATGCGCATTAATGGAAAATTATCACAATAGGTGACTATCAATGATGTGAAATTGATGATTCATGAAACAGCAGTAACCCCAGTAGAATCTAGCTTCAGACATCCAGAGCTCGCTCCATTGCTGAGGTTGTCATTGAACATTATATACTTAAGTGATGTTACGTGATACGCCCAGTTAAACTATGGTTTAAGATTTAGAGATATAGACTTAAGTCAAACTTAAGTCAAACAAACCAAGCAACAAAATCATGCAGTCCAATTGGCTGTCCAGCATTGGGGTTTGGGCCCCTTCCCCATTGGTCATTCAATCACACACATACAGTGTGTGATATGTGTATATGAAGAGGTGGCTTTGTAATCTTATGTACGGGATATAGCATGACATACTCCACTGTTGCTACTTTGCTCATATGTTTTCAGGGCTGGCTTTTAGTTTGCATATATGTGACTGCTCCCACTGCCCTAAACGACTCTTTTGTCTTTCCACTTCATCTGACTTGATTGTTGTACATGGATGGGAAATGTTGCTTTTCCTCTCATGTTCACTGTGATCTCTATCTGGTTCTGAGCATTTACAAATGTGGTCTGTGCCATCCATCACCTGCACATTTACACACCTTTTTTTAATATAGACCAAGTGCCAGCCGATTGCAATGCATGTTTATACAGGTGTAAATGGATGTAATTTGCTTTACACCTGTTTCTATACTACCACTTCTGTTTGACTTGCCCAGACCAGGGCACTTATTCGACCCCTTTATAGGAGGTCTTCCTAATCCCAGTTTGCAGTATACTTGTCTGATTTCACAGAAGCGTTCTTTACACTGTGTGCTGCCATAGTTTCTTTATTTTCTTCAGGTACAGGTGTGTTGTTTTCCTTTTAGCAAGTTTGTTCTTTATCTTTATCATACTAATTTCAACATTGATGCAGATTTTGAGTAAATATATTTTGCTTTCTTTCTTCATTTTGCAACCAATGTGGATCATTTATGTGCCCATTTCTGTGAAATCGTCATGGTTTAAAAGTTTTCGACAAATGTGAGTCCTACTTGACAAGTGTTTTTTTTCCTGAAGGAACTGGGTATGTTGAATTCATTTTGTCAATTTGTCAAGTTCAATAGTGCATTCTTGATGAGAAGTGATTAATTATTCAACATTGGTGTCTCACAGGAAAAAATTATTAAGTTGTATGCTGAAACATGGAAAACAGTCTGTTTATTGCAACAATTCCAATAAAAAATACTTTTTTGAACACAATTCTTGCTTTCTTTATGCAACTTAAGTAGTATGTTTTACAACAAAAAACAAAAAGTGTGAAAACACATAGACTTCCATGCTGTTTAATATGTCTGAGGAGTGTTTTTATTCATAAGGCAATGATTTATTATTTGTTTGCACAATCGTTTTTATATTCTTCTGTCTGATTTCAATTTATGTCTCCAAATCACCTGAAGTCTGCACATATTCTAGTTCTTCCATTCAGTGTAACACTGAAAGAAGTCAATAAATACTAATTCAGTCAAGGGAAGGATGCAACTGTTAATTTATTCATATTTCTGCAAGTTTCTCCAGTTGTCCTGCATTTATATGCAGCAGTACATGGCAGCTTCATCTTGTAATTATAGTTTTTTCTTTTGAACTATGTGGTACAACTGCATGTGGTCATCTCGATGCATGACTCAGGCACTGTAGGCAGAGAGGTCAGGATAGGAACAAGAGTGCCACTCTTGATTCTCCATCCCATAGATTCTGGTGGAGGTAGTATAGGATGTTGCTTGTGTGCCTGTAGCCATACTGATGCTAGGTAGTGTGCCCTCTTGATGTGGAATGATAGGGTATTGTGTGTTGGGGGCAGAGTCTCCAACAGGTCAGCTTAAGCGAAGAGGATTGACCTAGCAATGTCAGCAGAAACAGAGTCAGCCTTGTAGACTTTGCATATGAAGGCTTCTGCATCAGCACAAACGTGGTCAGTTAGATCATTTGTCTGAAGCAAATCCTTTTCCGCAACTGTTGTAGGCTGTGCTTTTCACTCAGTAATTTCTGCAGACACACTATCCCCCAGGACATCCAGTACATAAAGAGTGCTATTCTTGGAGGATTCCAGCAAATGCATCCCTGTGTCAGCTCAAAGATATCTTTGCCATGCAGCAACCTGAGTGACATGAAAGCCGTTCTTGCCATCAAAATTCAAATCATTGATATTGATATAGTCATATGTGAAGTGTAAAAATTAGCCATTAATAAACTTAGATGTGACCACAGCACCCATTTCAGGATCAGGATTCCACCTGCAGGATGTTCTTGTAGCTGATGATATGTCCGGCATTGTGGAAAAGATTCATAAGTTCTTTAGATCTTGTAGCCTGGTGTAGTGCAGTTCCAGCACCGAGATGCTTTGGTATCCGATGTTTGATACCAATGATGTTGTGCACATTGTCTTGTAACATCTGAGGATCCTCATCTTTCTGGTTTGGATCATCAGTGGTCCTCTTCCAGCAAGCTCTGTCCACCTAACATCAGTCATAGAAACATGAAAACGCTTTCAGGTACTGAATATATCATGTTCTCCTCATTGACAACAAAGCCTTTATAGGCAGGGTGCGAGACAATGTCAGACCTGAGTGTCATTGTTACATGTAACATTTCCAGGAATTCTTCGCTGGCCTGATATTTTGGAATGTGAATGGGGTCTTCTTCTTCAGACACCAATCTTGATCATGGAACTATTGTGCATTCCTTGGTTGTCTGAGAGTGATACAGTTATAAATGTCATCAAAATGTCATCAATCTTCAACTGAAGTTTGTCTTTAAATGTGGTTCATCTGCTGAGAAATGACTGAGGTGTTCCATCTCCTGCTATTTGTGCTAACTCGCAGTAGTAAGTTTCAGACTTCTGAAAGATCCAATACTTGTTCTTTTTTGTCTTTCTCCTTTAATTCTGCAACCAACCATTCCATAGCAACAGTTGATCTTTGACTAGTAAACTGCTCTGTTTTTGCTGTTCATCTTCAGAAACTTTGCTAACTTTGTGTTGTGAATATTTGCCTTCAGGAGCCATGAGGTTGGGTACACCAGAAAGTCGCACATGTATGTTTGAGTCATATTTCAAGGATGCCAGAATAAAGTTGCAGTTTTTAAATGTTGTAACAGATATGAGCTGTTCTTTTACAGTTGTGTTCTAGCAGAACATGGAAGCGTTCCAATTCATGCACCAACAGAACTTCTCAGCATCTTTGTAGGCCTCAGATCTTTGCTTGTGAGTCCTTTGGATTGGCTCATTAATGGCTTGTTTGATGAACGAGACTTTGGTTTGGCAATTCTTGATATAAGCACTTTACTGGTGAAAGAGGAATAGTATGACCCATGGTAGTAGCATTTGATGCTTGATTCTGTAGCTAACATACCATTTATACATTCTATCAAATATCTGTTCTCATAGACTCTTTTTTTCTCATTTCAACAGTTTCTTGGAACATCATTTTTCCTCTCTCACCAAGTTTGTAAATTTTTTTCTCGCTTTATTTTTTGACAAAAAATTCATAGTTCTGGGCCCACAGGCCTGTCTATTTTTAGTGAGCAGACGGGATCCATTACGTGAACTGCAGTGACAGCTTACGCTTCAAATATCTGCAATAAACACCAAAGCACAGTTTCACAATGTCAATAGATGTACTACCTCAAAGAAACGCAAAAATGCTAGAGCCAGTTTTCCATGTTTTTGTTAACATTTCAAGTTTACAGGAAAACACAATAACTTTGTTGGTCAACTCCAAATAAAATAAAATCTTAATTCTAAACTCTTAAATTTAAAACTAAAATCTTAAGCTTTCATGTTTTACAGGAGAATACAAAGTAAAGTCTTTGGTCAGTATCAAATAAATAAAGTGGGTATTAATATAAAATAAAATCTCAAAAAACTAACCTCTATACTGTATGTTTTCCTTTGTATAGATTCAGTGAGAAGTCAGGCAAAATGAAACGTTTTACTGGTTTACTGAACAGATTACAATATGTAAGCTGCCACAAAACCTTGTATATTGTAATCTGTTGAGATAGCCAATAAAAGTTGTCATTTTGCCTGACTTCTCATTTTATCCGTTATATCTAAAATAGTAGAACATCCTGATACTTTATATACATTCAAACTGTTTTAAATGGTTGGGAAACAAACCCACAGATAAATAGACAAGAAACATTCTGTATATTTCCTCTGTACAAGTTCAAGCGGCTTTCAAATGTAAAGGAGAACATAAACAAAATTGACATATTCATTCAATTGTGGTCATCTTGTGCTCCAAGGCAAAGAAAAAGAAATCCCCATTAGTGCAGCACTTGCTTGGAACTTGGACTGTAAAGTCTAGTATTGTGCGTGCAGTAAAGGATGGGACTGCTACAGACAGTACAAAAGATTAGTGGTATTACCTGTCTTCTTTGAAACATGCTTTCAACACAATTTGCAGTGCACACTACTCTGCTTCTTGTCAGACCTTAAATAGCCAAAATACCTCCACACTGCCACATTTCTCTGACCCTTCTTTTCAACAACGTCGTTCATCTTTTGAGCCTTAGGCTGTGTTTGTTGGGGTGTCTTCTTCAGTAACACTGATTTTTTTTTTTTTGAGTTTTCATTCTGTTCTTTCTCTTTTATCTTGCTGCCACTCCTGATGTACTGGTGTTAATGGCTGCTGTAATACAAACATTAGCACCTGTGCTGCTGCTCCTGTGCTCACTGCTGTATACGTCAATCTCAACTGACATGGCTGTAAATGTATTCCAGCCACATGATTGGTTCACCGTGGCGCTATTCTCCTTATATCACTGGCCTTCCGTGTTGTCTGTCAAAATGTGGATGGAATGAATTCTGTCAACATGTATCAACCAAGTCTTATATTTCTATTGAGGAAAAGTAATTTTGCGATAAATATCCTTATTGTATTATCACCAAGCCCTAATTGCTCCATAAAAATATTGTGCTTAAAAATGACTGATTTTGTTGCAAGTAGGGAATCCCCATACTTTTGCTTATGCTCTTGTGATACAGGGCTTTATGCTTTTAAGATGACGATCATGGCAACACTGTCAGAAGGTGGAAAACATTTTTTAAATTTTGTTGGGTTTGGTGATGGCTTTTTTCCATTTACTGGTGTGCAGTATTACATGTACAAGACCGTAAAACAGATTGCAGGCTTGAATCACAGTGCACTTTAAGTATATGAAGGATACATTCTTTGTCACATTGAAGGGCCCACACTCCAAGGCTTCCATGTTCAATGGCAAGTTTCTCTGTGATAGGAATCAGTACAAAGATCCAGAAGGACAAAATTTGAAGGAGAGGGAATGGAGTGAGCAAGCAAGCAGTGATTTGTTGGATTCATGTTGAAGGATCTGTAAACAATATAAAATGAACTGCTCTACTGGTGGTACTTTATATACCAGTAATCACGGGTTGACAGTCTTGACTTTTTGATTGATAACAGTTCAAATTAAAATGCTTTAATTTAGCAGGTAAAACCAACTAAACAAGAAATTAGTTCTGGAAATAAATGTTATAAACATTCTTTTTCATCACGGTTTCACTATTAAATAGACATATACTTGCATTGCATTTTAACTGCTAGGCTCTTAAAAATGGCGACAATATTTTCAGTTTTGGCAACCACTTTTAAAAGTTAGTTTTGATCTTGTTGGCAGGCTTTGAATCAAACATGGACTTTTAAAGCTGTTAATATAATTCTTATACTATTACAGTAATATAATTCAGAGGTGCTAGAGTGTAAGTAAAGGAAAAGCTTTACCATGTGATTTACTTTAAGTAAAGAGGTAACACAAACACATAGCCATCATGGAATATACAGTAAAATGAGTATATAGTTCCTCTTGCTTCAGGTGACTCCAAATGAAGAGCCTGTAAGTTATTTTTACCTTATCAATCACAGCTCCAACACCCTTTTTCCTTGTTACTCATCAAGGGCAGCAACTTAGTCAACAAATTGGTTAGAGACAGACAGACGGGTTATGATGAAATATGCACGGTTTCAGTGTTTGAAAGTTTTCTTTTTTCGTTGGCCATGGTTAATGTTTCATGAAACACTCAAACAGATTAGTAACAAAAATGGCAAAAGTATAGAAATAAACTGGATGTTCTCAAGTATGAAAGGCAAGATTGAACCCAGAAATGTTCTTAATATAGATCACATCATGGTACTTTGCTCTAGATGCCTGCATCTGCGTTTAGAGCTGATCAGAGGCCACAGTGATGGCAGAATTGGAGCAGTTCCATGTGTGAAGCCCCAAATCTTCTGAGTCACCATTTCCCTTTTCACCTTGCAACTGCACCTGAACTTTGACTTGTGCACATCTTGAGAAGGTGCATTTAGGTGGCAGTTGTTCCACTCTCTTGTACCATCCTTCATGGACTCATTGCTTTCTTGTGAGCAGGTTGGATTCTGCTTTCTCTGAGCTGTCAGATTGGCACTGAAGGGGTAGTAAGTCCTTGTAGTAGACAAGCTGCTCAGGGTTCAGTGAGAGCAGGCTTTGGCCCTGCAGATTTGCAGGCCCCTGGCAGTAGATCTTTTATGAAAGCTATAGATTCTTTGTGTTGTATTGTGCCCACTCCTGCCGGTATTGCAAACAGCAGTCACACAACCAGGGATTGTCATGCAATGGCAGTACGGCAGCTGCCAGAAAAATCCCATTAGGCACAGTGTGCAGCTTATTTTGAAAGAGATGGAGCTGTTCCAGCATGTGGAGGTCCTGCAGCATGTGTCCATCTAAGCACCAGTGGGTGGGTGAGTTGCTTCTGACTGTGAAACACAGTGCCTGAAAAAACCTGGATAGTGTTTTCAGAAAGCTTCAATACACTTGACTCCATTGCATTTTGAAGACTTTTCATTTGTTTGTGGACAGATACAGCTTAGCCAGTCTTTGTGTCTTCTTTAGTAAGTCGAATGGCAGCTCTTTGAGCTCATTGGTGGCAAGTTTCAGAAGCTGAAGACTAAACAAGCAGGAAAATGCACTGGTATAAAGCATTTTCATTTGATTGTCATGCAACGTAAGCATTTTCAGCTCCATCAGTGAGAAAAAACTGTTCAGAGGAAGAGTGGGAGATGTTGTTACAGTGCAGCAGTGAAAGTTTTTTAAGCTGGGTCAAATCCTGGAACAGGTCTGGGGTCGGGTGCTCGATGTTGTTCTTGTTAAGCCTAAGCATTGTAAGGTTAGAGAGCCCTGCCGGACATTCCCATAGAAGCACTCAGCTTATTTAATGAGAGGTCCAATGCTGAAGAGCCAAGAGGCTGTGGAAGATATCATTCGGCAGCTGGGACAGGCCATTACACTTTAGCTGCAGCTCCTTCAGGTGGACCAGCTCATCAAAGATGCCACTCTGCATAGTTGTAAATTGGTTAAAGTTCAGGTTGAGTTTCAGAAGCTGGCCCAGTGGCCTTAGAATATCCACTTCCATTGTTGTCAACCGGCTGACACTGATTTCCAGTTCCATTAGCTGTGACAGTCCCCAGGATGTCCTTGCACTAATTTGAATATGTAACTGATGAGGAGGATGATTGTGGAAAGGTTCTGGAAGCTGCTAAAAGCTTCAGACGAAAGACTGGTTAAATCTGAGTTCACTAGAATCAGCTCCTTTACAGAGGTGGGCATGTCTGGAATCTCATTGATGGTTTCTTGCAAGCAGAACATGTTGGTCCTTGAGAAGCAATGGCATCCAGTTGGACAGCTTTTGCTCACAACACAGTGTGGCACAGTGGAGGAAATCATTGTTGTGCTTGTTTTTATTCCATACAAATAGGTCAATTTTTACAAAAAATAGAATTGAAAACAAATCAACCCCCACTCCTGAGAAAGAGAGCATGGCCAATGGAGTAAAACTTAAAGCTAGTAAAAATAAATAGATTGATGAGTTTAATAGGCAGATAAAGATACTGTAAATGGAGAAGAAAAAGAAATGGGAAGAGAATCTGCTTCCTCAGTGCTTTGAGAGCTTATTCTAAAATATTATTGATTAGATCCTGCCTGGTTTTGAAAACGTTCTGCACAGATCCTCTAAAGTGAGAATTTGATTTTTTTCAATTTCAAATAGTATATAACATCAGTTACCTACTGACTTAGAATAGGTAACTTAGGATTCTTCCAGTTGAGTAAGATAGGTCTACATACCAATAGTGCAGTGAAGGCAATCACAGTTTGTTTGTCCTTCTCCACTTTAAGCCCATCTGGAAGAACACCAAACACAGCTGTTAATGGGTTAGGAGGGATTGTGACACCAAGTCTGTCTGAAAGGCACTTAAAAAGTTTTCTCCAGAATGATGTTAATTTGGTACAGGCCTAAAACATGTGACCCAGTGAGGCTGGATAGCAGCATTCGCAAGTTGGATCTTGCCCTGGAAACATTTTGGACAGTTTTGCTTGTTTTTGCCAGTGATTTTGGCTCAGTATTCTGTAAAGTTGGTATGAGCAGTGGAATGAATTGTTGATGTTGTAGTTGGCTTCACTGAACGGGTTGTAGAAGTCACAGTTGGGGTAGAGAAATGAGTTTCTTCTCAGTTATGGAGGTGAGCAGTTTCACAGGTTGCAAGTGAGAAGAAGTTTGTATTTTATATCCAAGCATAAAACCCAGTTACGTTACAGTCACACTTCCATGGATATCCCTCAATGAAAATTCTTTTGACCTGCAAAACAGAGTCAAATAAATCAGCTGAACAGTAGTCAGGTGATTGTTTGCCAGATTGAGGATCTTTAGCTTGGGAATGGCTTTGAAGGTTTCACTGCTTAGACTTACCAGACTGTTTTCCCACAAATTAAATTCAGTGAATTAAGGAAGAACAGCAAAACATTCAGTGTGTAGTCACATAAATTGAATATCGAACAAAAAGAACTTTTTCAAAGATGTTAAGTTGCTGAAGATACCTTGTGGGAGAGCACTTAGATTATTTTGATTTAGTCTAAATTCAGTTAATTTGGGCATCTGTCCAAAAAGAATGTGGGGAATCTAAACAAGCTGGTTGCGGTGCAGCATTAGTATCTTCAATTTGGGAAGATGAAAGAAAATGCTGTGTGACAATTCAGTGATTAAATTGTTGTCTAGCTGTATCTTTTCCAGCCTGCTGTTGTGTGAGAATGTATGGGCAGGCAGGGCACTTATCCAGTTGAAATGGAGAGCTACAGTGTTTCAGTGAACCCTGGCATGTCCTTAAACAGTCCATAAGGAAGGTCTTCCAGCTCGTTCTCGTACAGCCTCAATTTCTGAAGCTTTACTAGTTTGTTGAACAGCTCTCTGGAGGTGTTCCTAATGTGGTTCTTAGCCAGATTGAGATGTGTAAGATGTTGCAGGTCATCAAAAAGTCCTTCGGGCACAGCAGGTAGAGAGAGTGATGAACAGGAGGTTCAAGAATTTGCTGTGATGACTTTTGCAGAACAAAGGACAGAGTGATGGAAAATACAGGCAAGCCTTTAACATGATTACTGTATCCTGTCATCATTGCCATCTTAATGCTGGATATGTGAGAATACAGCTCTCATTTCATTTGTAATTTCTTCTTTGTCCACTTAAATGGCATGGAGCAAACTGCTTTTGTAAACAGACTTTTGCCAGAACTCGTGAATTTTGTTATTGTGTATTTGTAATTTGAAATGAATTGCATACACCTGTTAGGAGACAAAGTCTCCAGGGACTATTCTGAGTGAATCAAAAGACACAAAGACGAGCAGAGACAAGACAAAATTGGTTATCAAGGTCACAACTGGAGGATCAAAAATGAAACTGAGCAAATGAACAAGCAGGATGAATCAAAGTTAAAAAAAATAGATCGGAACCAAAACAAAACATACTTGAAATAAAGTTGTCACTAAAGTTTTTTTTAGTTGATTCAACTGAGGGATGAATTCCACTAGCACTGCCATGATATTTATAGTGGAAGTCTGGCAACAACACAAATGCGACAAATAGTGGTCACATGACTCATCTACTACGTTGCATACACAAAAGAACAAGAATAAAAATAATAAATAAAAATGTATATAACATGTATTACAATCGGCGGTACGGTGGCGCAGTGGGTAGCGCTGCTGCCTCGCAGTTGGGAGATCTGGGGACCTGGGTTCGCTTCCCGGGTCCTCCCTGCGTGGAGTTTGCATGTTCTCCCCGTGTCTGCGTGGGTTTCCTCCAGGCGCTCCGGTTTCCTCCCACAGTCCAAAGACATGCAGGTTAGGTGGATTGGCGATTCTAAATTGGCCCTAGTGTGTGCTTGGTGTGTGGGTGTGTTTGTGTGTGTCCTGCGGTGGGTTGGCACCCTGCCCAGGATTGGTTCCTGCCTTGCGCCCTGTGTTGGCTGGGATTGGCTCCAGCAGACCCCCGTGACCCTGTGTTCGGATTCAGCGGGTTGGAAAATGGATGGATGGATGGATGTATTACAATATCAACAAAGAATGAGAGCAAACGTTCAACTTCATTTGCACTTCAGGAATCTCCAAGTTGCCTGTTAGAAGAGAAAATAAGAGCTCTGTTACCTTTATGTACCTGGATACAAATATAGAGTAAGTCCTCTACATACAAACCTTCAAGTTATGAACTTTCAAAGATGCAAATGTGCATGTCCAAGAAATGTAAAATTATTTAAATAAGTGAAACATTAAAAATTGTAGCGTAACTACAAATTCCGCAGCAATGCATAACGTAGTTTGCGTGTCAAGTGCCATGGCGGATCGAAAAACCCACACTTTTATTGTTTACATTTCAGTCATGTGCGTGTATCCTCTACAAGTTGTTGTGGCTTTGTCTCTATCTCTGTTTACGTTGAGTGAACATGCTTTATTTCAAGCCCAAGATGTCCAGAATTAAACATGTTCAACAATAACAGAGGGACACAGTTGGAAACTCACTAAGGGTAAGTTCTTTTTCACTCAGAGAACCACATTAACGTGCTATAAAAAACCAAGTAGTGTGGAGGAGCACAGGCACAATAGGGACCTTTGGCTGGATCTTGTGAACAGCTTCTTCTCGTGCACTTGTCCTAATCGATTTTAATGTATGATCTTCAGATATTAGCCTCCCTTCAGGAGTACTGCAGGCTTAGAGAGGGATTTTATATGGATACACCCAAACTGGAGGTTTCACTGAAACTACATTTTTTGGTTTTTTTTTGGTCTTTGCTTCAAAACCTTCCATGAATCATCACCGCAAACACTTATCGGTATCAATATTAAGTGGTGGGCAGTAGGTGTCGAGTGATGATGCCACCCAATTGCTCTCTTTATGTGTGATTTGTAGACAACCACATAGTCTCGTTTGCTAGCAGAAAGCAAGTCTAGTGTACCAAGATCAGCTGATGGAAAACAATGGAAATAATGAAATAACTTTGTTATTTGTTGTTAAAATGTATTAGAAATCTAAAACAAAAATACAAATATTAACTTGTAAAAGCATTTTCTTATATACAAATGGCTGTACATGTACTTGTCTTCTATAAGAGTTAAGGTTGGGGTTGCATTCATTGTATTTTTTAGGTGCATCGGCTAACTTTGCTGGACTTCCGAACAAAGTGGATCTTGCAAACGAAACTCGTTTGTGTGTAGGAGACGTATTGTACTTGTAAACAAAGTATAGTTTATAGTATAATCAGAAGTTTGTCAGGTAAGAGAGTCGGAAGGTTTGAGGTAAGATAGCTATACTCACTAATTATAGTGCTGGAGAGCAGCAATGAGTTTCACATAGATTAGCATATGCAAGTGTAAATTTCACCATACTCTGTACGGATGGCAGTAAATCAAATTTTATTTGTCTCATAGTTGCAACAATGCTGGCCCTATACCATATGATTTATGACCTATTGCAAGTAAGGGCCTCACTGTCCTGATGGTGCTCCTTTCAGGAATGTAGTGCATCCTGTGGACCACTAGAGGGAGCATTTTACAATTACACTGGCTTACTCAAGGTGAGAAGGAAGAGTCTGCTAAATCTTTATCTGTCTTGTATCCACCATCCAGAGGGGCAGGCTGGGGTGAAAGTAAAACATCTTTTTACTATACTATGTGGTCGCAAAAAGACAGCTGTCATTAATCTGTTAGTGAATGTTGCATGGCTGCTTCAGTGTAAGTATTGAGGAAACAAATAAATGAGGTTTAGCCTGAAATTTACTGAGCAGATTCTGGTGAAACCCAGGACGACTTCACAAATTCCTGCTTCACAGCATATAACCACTGATAAACACCAATTTCAAAGTCGAAAAACACTGTTTAGGAGTAAGGTGGGCTTCATTATATGTCTCTTGGCTGTGCAGATGTAGGACAACCTTGAAGGCAAAAGACAGCACAGCCTGTCCCACAGTCCACCTGTGCATCACATTCCTTCTCTGTTTTCGCAACTTGAGGCCTGTCAGCCCAACTGCTGGCTGTTAGGTTTCAAAATGTTTAGATACGGGTGGCCTGTACTGCCCCGCTAATAACCAATCGCCCCTCTGCTTACCACATCTACTGTCCCTATGACTGATTTCTTAAAAGCAAAGAGAAGACTCCTTACCACATTTCCAAGGTGCTCATTAATTTTACAAGTGTCACAGAATGTAGCAGTAGGTGAATGTTTGAATTAAGCCTTCTGTTTTTACTTTCCTGAAACATCACACCCGCACTGTTATCAGCTGACACAGACCACTACTTCAAAGATGCCTCTGCTAGGACAGCAACTGAGCACACTGATAAGCAGGGCTGAGGGTGTGATGCCACAGCACAGGACCCCCCCCCCCCCCCCCCCCCCATCTAGGGAACTAAATGCACTTTCAGGAAACTTTTGTTACCTGATGAGGGAGCTGATATCTGCTGGATGCCCTGGGTGTCTCTAAAGATTCCATGGCCAAAGCTGGGGTGACTTTTAAAATCAGAGCAGAGTAAGTGCATTAAAAAATCAGGGAGTTGTTGGCTTCCACTGAAGGTGTGCTTACCGTGGGTTATCTCTTCAACCTTTGAAGCTATATTTGCTTTGAAAAGAAAGAATAGTCTATCTGATATGTCCCATACAAATCAGTTCTCTTTTTTTAATACATTTAATCAAGTTGCAGGGTCCTGGAAAGATCAGAGTCTACTCCTGCAGTGTGGAGTACAAAGTCATAACAAACAGTGGACAGACATTTACATGTTATTCATTTCCAGCCACAAATCAATGTAACCTGTAAGGGCAGAAAGTGGAGCACCTGGAGAAAAACCCACAGGGACACCAGTAGAATGTGCAAACTTCATGCAGACCGTGGTTGGACCAGGAAAGTGACAGCAAATAGCAAGTGACACTTAAGCAAAAATTAAATTCACTTGAACTGTTAATTGTTTGCCCCATCCAGGGCATGTCCCTGTCTTGTAATAGATGCTGCCAGAGTGGGTTACACAAAGCTGAACTGGAATAAGTGGGATTCAAAATGTACTGACACCACATCCAAGGATTTTACCTGTCTTGCGGCCTCTGCTTGCTCGGATGACTCCAAGCTCCCTGTGACCCTGCACAGGGTAAACTGGGTTTGAAAAATGGATGGATGGATGAATGTTAATGCTATTTAATTGTTTGCTTACATGGGAACTAATTTAGGCAGAAAGTGGAAAAGAAAAAATCAGTTGAATCTTGGAATCAAATATTTATTTTTCACAGTTTATTTTTAAGGTTGCACAAAGTTGCGAGCACAAAAGATGACTTGCGACAGGAAGCCGGAATCCTTGAAGAACATCCAACTGTACTGAACCCAGCTGCTGTAAGGAAGAAACAGCCCTCTAAGGTGTTGTTCACTAGAAAAGCAGAGTCACAGTACTGGGGACTGCTGGACACACTTCCAGGTTCACCTTCTTCACTTATTATTAGACCACAGCTTGAAAGGGAACCCTGTTTCAGTCCTCCCACTGGGCCTGCCTTACAAGAGCAGAGGTCTGCCCTGTTTGGCACCCTCCTTTCATTTATTCATCTAAACCTAATGCTATTCCGCTTCCTGACTTTTGATATTCATTGTCTTCTGCGGTTTGATGCACTGGATGCATTCAACATCAGAACAGCCTTTCCTTTCTAGTTGCAGTCACTGTTGCGGTCTACCTCTAGGTGGACATCTTGTGGGCTGGTGATCCCTCAAAGATCTCTGACTTACATCCATTTATTGTACTGCAAATTGTATTGAAACCGTTATCCAAGTTGAAATTCAAGGTCTGGATCCATTACATCCTAAAATGGACTGATCTGTCTGGGTCTTTCTATAGTAAAGACGAACAATAATGAACTGACTAATACAATGAAAGTATCAGGGGCAATTAAAAGTAATATCACCCAGTCTATCCGTGTTGCCTTCTGAGGCACATGGAAACACCGCCCTAAAGACCAGCGATGTTACACGGTTCCTGTACTTTTTCTTTAATTTACTTCCCCAGAGATTTAAATGAAGACAGACTGACAGGGCTGCAGTTACCAACATTTCTGACAGCAGGACATTAGCAGCAGGTTATACAGTCTACTAGCGTTCTTAAGTGACCGATTGAGAATGCAAACTGTGTACACAGTTTTCAAATGCATCTAGTAATATACTGTAAAAAATATACAAATATTGTTTCTGTTTCACCTTGCTTTTGTCTGCCTCTGTTCCTTCTCTTTAGTTATTCGGAGTAAATAAAAGTATATAAAATGACGTAATAGGGCAAAGTGTTGAGGCAGTTCGATCTGCGACGGCCACCGCAGTCCTTTGGGGCCTGCTGTAAATATGACTCATGCTGCTGGATGGTTCTGGTCACTATAACAGTGTGAAGAGATTTCATTTTCTTTTGTTGATTGATATCTAATCCATCATTCAGTATATCACTGTATAGCCACTTGGGAGATGAAGAAGGTGAGTTTTTTTATAAAACAAGATCATTGGGACTTATGTCAAAGGCTCAACACCACTACATGTACTTTGTCAAGATTAACAAAGAATCTGGTGAGCTGAGCTTTCTTCTTAATTCCTTGCTTGGTACCTAAGTTGCCATTTGTGCAGTCACTATGCTTCATCTTAGACAAAAACAAAGTACTTGGGGCTGTGATTAGTGTCATATTTCTATTATGTGAGGTTGTAATTGCTGAGTTCACTTATATCGTACATTGTTTGTTAAATATGCATTTTCTGTTTTACACCACTCTATGTCAAAGTGAAGCATTATGGAGTGGTATAGAATGAAGTTACATTCAATAAAGTAAGTCCACGTGGTGAAATAAATCTGTCTGATACTGGCTCACGTATCAGAAACAGTATGTACATTTAAAAAAAAAAATACTACCAATTGTGGTTGGTAAAGGTGTTATTTATCCATTCATTCACTTGCTAAATAAGGCTTCGGCATTCATCATACGGCTGTGCTAGGAAGTCGGAATTGCATAATTTGCAATCTCTGCCTATTTGTGCTACCCAAGTGTGTAAGTAAACATGGACACCACTGCGAAAGTTGGTGTTTCAGCAACAAACGTTACGCTAATAGTTCTTTAGTCCAGATGGAATTGGATATATTAAAAGTTCTCATTGACATTTCAAAACATCACCAATGTACGATACAATCGCTTGTGCAGGTTGGAGAGGTGCTTGTGGATTGTGAATACTGTAATTAGCTGCTGTACCCATGTACCGCGGAAAGTGTCTATACAGGACAGGGGGATTTTTAGCTCAGGGTGTGTTATTTGGAAGAAATCATACTTCACTCTGTTTCATCGTGGCTTGCCTATAGCGCATGTTTTTTTTTTTGCTTATCATGCGTATCAACGACCTTTAGCAAAAAGTGCACAACGTCACTGACAAGTTGCATTAGCCTGGAGATTAGACAGTATGATGGGGCATGTCATAATCCCATTTAAAACTTCATAGCCAGTGGAATGGTACCTCTTAAAAGTTCCAAACCTGCCAAAGTTGGACAACAATTCAAACTTGTGTGACAAGAACGAGTGATCATTTTAAGGATTTTGAGCTAACTAAAAGAGTGGGAAACTTTGGTCACCCAGTGCCTACAGCCTTCCATTCAGACTTTGTGAGTAACTTACTGCTGCCTGATGGGAACTGTAGTTCTATTGTCAGTAAAATTTTACTTGATAATTAATGGCATAGTTTCACAATTGTTTTTACAAAAGAAAACTAATTCACTTTTTCTTGAATTTCTGGATAATCACTCATTTAAGACTAAAAGTGGCATGGTCCCAGATGCATTCATGGTTTCATGGTCTGCATCTTGAGCCTTGTTATATACGCTTACAAACTAAATTTAGTGACTCCACAAGGAAAAGAAAAGTCTGCTTGAATTCAGGTGTACTCACCAAGCTGTACTGCGACACAGCGATTCAAAGTGATCTCTCAAACATGGTGCCTGTGTAAGGGCTGATTTGGCCAGTCCCATGTCTCTGTATGTTTTTAGCTATATTAGCACAGCACAGGAATATCACGTGTGCTTCCAGCAGTGAATAAGACTACTTGACAGCTTTCTTGTTAAGCGCATGAGATTAAAAAAAAACAAAAAAAAAAACTGTCAGCTGTAGTTTAGTGCTTTAATTAAATTTGCCAAATGTTTGCAGCCAGTTAATGATTTTTATTTACATCAGCAAATGACAATATCAGTGGTCTGGTGTGGCTGCTGCAGTGGCTTTAGCTGTAACCAATTTTATAATTAGAAGCCAATTTTACTGTAATTTTATGGCTTAGCAGTGCATCAGACATTTCTAATGCATCTTTTCTTTGTCTGAGATCATCCAAATGTTTTCTGAGAGCATTTCAATGGCAGCTGGTTAGGGGAAACATAAGCAACTCAGGTTTCACAATCTTAAATTAGCAAGTCAAAGTCAAGGAAATAAATTCTATTAGTAGACGTAACTGACTACTAAATAAGCTGGCTTGAAAGAAAACCTGCAGCTAGAGTGGCCCACCAGGAACGGAGTATGCCATACTTATTCTAAACTTGCTTATTCCACTATGGGTGGGTGGCAGATGCCTATCCGGGCAGCATAGAAAGAGTCAATCTGGGACAAGGTTGTTCTTACACACACTGCCAACAACATTCACTCATGCCACCTTAATGTAAACTCTTCAGTGGGCCTAACAAACACATTCTTGAGATGTGGTAGGAAATTGAAGAGAATAACTTGCAGAGAATGCTGACCAGATGCAAAATCAAGCCTGGGTCTTTAATAATAATTCTTTCTTTGCATTTATATAGCGCTTTTCTCACTACTCAAAGTGCTCAGCAATTGTAGGTTAAGGGCCTTGCTCAAGGGCCCAACAGAGCAAAGTCCCTATTGGCATTTACGGGATTCGAACCGGCAACCTTCCGATTGCCAGTCCAGATCCCTAGCCTCAAAGCCACCACTTTGAAGCTGTTAATATAAGTTTTGTAATATTACAGTAAAGGAATGCAGAGCAACAGCACAAAATACAAAATCATTAGAGTGCAAGTAAAGAAAAAGCTTTACCATGAGAAAGGCTTTTAGTAATAAGGTAACACAAACACGTAGTCATCGTGGTGTATAAAATGAAAATGAACAGCCTGTAAGTTACTCTTAATGTATCAACCACAGCACCAACACCACTATGCCATGTTGCTTATCAAGGTACGTAATTTAGTCAACAGTCGAAAATAGTAAGGGAAAAGCATGCACACTTCCAGTGTTTGAAGTTTTTTTTTCCCTATAGTCAGGGCTAATGTTGCACGAAACACATACAGATTAAAAACAAAAAGGGAAAAGTATAGTTGAAAATGAAGCTAACATATGAAATACATGAATTAAAGTTGTCTAGTAAGAAAGGCAAGATTAAACCCAAAAATGTTCTTAATACAGTACACATGGTGGCACCTGCCTCTAGATGCCTACATGTGCATTTAGAGCTGATCAGAGGCCATTACATTGACTGTGATGGTAGAATTGGAGCAGTCCCACGTGTAAAGCCCTAAGTCTTCTGAGTCACCATTTCCCTCTTCGCCTTGCAGCTGCACCTGAACTTTGACTTGTGCACATCTTGAGAAGGTACATTTGATAGCACTTGCTCCACTCTGTTCTATCACTCTGCATTGACTCAGTGCTTTCTTGTCAAATGGTAGGTTGACTTCCGCTGACTCTAAGATTTCAGATTGACAGTGAGGGGGCAGCAAGTCCTTATAGCAAACAAGCTGCTCTGGGTTCAGTGACAGCAGACTTTGCCCCTGCAGATTTGCTGGCCCCTGGCAGTAGATCTTGTGTGAAAGCTGTAGACTTTGTGTGTTATATCGTACCCACTCCTGCACGTATTGCAAGCGGCAGTCACACAACCAGGGATTATCATGCAATGCCAGCAACGGCAATATTGTCACTGCCTGAAAAAGCCCATTAGGCACAGTGTGCAGCTTATTATGAGACAGATGGAGCTGTTCCAGCATGAGAAGGTCCCGCAACAAGTGTCCATCTAAGCATGTCAGGTTGTTGTGGTCCAGCAGTAGGCGGCTGAGCTGCTTCAGACCATGAAACACAGCAGCTGGTAAAACCTGGATGAAGTTTTCAGAGAGCTCCAGTACACTCAGCTCCACTGTATTTTGAAACAATGCACTGGGAAGAGTTTTCAGGTGGTTTTTGGACAGGTACAGCTTAGCTAGTCTTGGTGTCTTCCTCAGTAAGTCAGACGGCAGCTCTTTGAGCTCATTGGAGGTAAGCTTTAGAAGCTGGAGACTATACAAGCAGGAAAATACACTGGGCTGAAGATTTTGGATTTGATTCCCATGCAAATCAAGCACTTTCAGCTCCATCATTGAGAAAAAAATGTTGTCGGGAAGCATGGAGATGTTGTTGCGGTGCAGCGAAAGCTCCTTCAGCTGGGCCAAATCCTCAAATAAGCCTGGGGTCAGGTACTCAATATTGTTATCATTGAGGCTAAGTGTTGTCAGATTAGAAAGTCCAGCCAGAAGTTCCCGTGGTAGCACTCTCAGCTTATTCATTGAGAGATCAAGCCGCTGAAGGTCCAAGAGCCTGTGGAAGATATCACCTGGCAACTGGGAGAGGCCATTGCCCTTTAACTGCAGCTCCTTCAGGTGGACCAGCTCATCAAAGATGCCACTCTGCATAGCTGTAAACCGGTTAAAGTTCAGGTTGAGTTTCTGAAGGTGGGCCAGTGGCCTGAGAATGTCCACTTCCAGGGTTGGCAGCCGGCTGCCACTGATTTCCAGTTCCACTAGCTGTGGCAGTCCCCAGAATGCTCCCTGCGGTACTTTGGATATGTAACTGTTGAGGAGGATGATTGTAGAAAGGTTCTGGTAGCTGCTAAAAGCTTCAGATGGAAGACTAGTTAACTTTGAGTTCACCAGAATTAGCTCCTTTACAGAGGAAGATATGTTGTCTGGAATTTTGTTGATGGTTTCTTCCGAGCAGAATATTTTGGTCCGTGAGAAACAATGGCATCCTGCTGGGCAGCTTCTGCTCAGAACACAGAGTGGCATGACAGCCAGAATCATGATGGTGTGGGCCATTGCCATTGTGTATCTGAAAAAGAAGACAGCAGTTAAACCACAGCTGTCTAGCTGCAAATTAGTAATCAGAAAAACTTCACACCCATTGTCATATTTAACTTGCCTGCTCAGTGCATTCTACAATAGCCAGTTCAGAGTAACATGAGTCTGTTGATTCACTTTCAATCCAAAAGCATCTGGATAAGCAGCACCCACCCTGTTAGTGTCATCTGCGATTATTCCGACATTTTGTGTAAGCCTAGCAGCGCAACCCATAATGCCACTAGGTACCCTTTAATGAAACACATCATACAAAATGCATGTTTGAGGACAGGAAGCATATGTTCATTCTCTGCCATCCTTTTATTTTTTCTTACTTAACTTGGATGACGAACGGAGAACCAGTCTTTTTGTTGTACACAAACTGACCAAGGAGCTCAGCACAATAAATAAAATCACAGACTTAAATGCACAAAATAATTCTATACCCATTCAAATATTGTCAAATCTGAGGAGTTTCTTATTTTACTATAGCCAAAGTGGTTCTCATATCTCCCAGCTCAATAATACAGGAGGAATGTTTGTCTCCATTCTCTGGTACACTTTCTTCAGTTCAGAGTCTGTGTGCACTTTCAGTTTTGCACATCTCAGTACTGTAATTTTTCCATATTCTTCTTTGCAGAACTGCTCAAGTTCAGCCACAAATTCTAAACTGGATTGAGATCTGGACATTAACATTGTTGTTTTTCTGTGTTGCTTTGGCTTTATGCTTGGGGCCGTTGCCTTGGCGGAAAACAAATCTTTTCCCAAGGTACAGATTTCATGCAAACTGCATCAGGTTCTCCTCCAGGATTCTGCTGCATTCATTTTACCCACTACCCTAGTGTTTTGGATAATTTGCAGTATTCAAACATGGCATTTATTGTGATGGCCAAAAGCTCAATTTTAATCTCATCAGACCATAGAACCTTCTTCCATCTGATAATCCTGTGTGCCAACTTGTAAAATCTAGCTGTGACTAGTGAAGCTGTCTGGATACTTCCTCCATTCTAAGCCACTGTAGTTTGTAACGCTTTCAGAGTTATCGTAGGTCTTTTGCCTCCCCCACTAATCATCTACATATATGATTACCCTGTTTTTGTGGACAGCCTGTTCTAGGCAGATTTACAGCTGTACTATATTGGATTGCACACTATACCGGTAACTGAACAGGCATTGAAAAGTCCAACTTGTAAAAACGATACAGCACCAGCAATACAGTACTTTTGGAACCAGAACAAAATGATTGATTTCAAAGACCTTTTGCTCTGCTCTTTGTTCTTCCACTCTCTCTCCCTCCACCAATACCCCCCAAGTCACCCACCTCAGACTTTTACTGTACATGCTGAATACTCCAAGAGGAAGTTCAACAGACTGAAACTCCATGGGGGGCCCACCACCCTACTGTTTGACAAGATGAAGACTACATGTGAGACCTTATCCCCCTGAAACAACATGCTAGACAATTCAAAGGTGCAAAACAGTGAAGCATGCAATTGTGTGGTGCACTAGGAAGGCTAGAATGAGACATCGTTGCTTTACCCAGCATGACCTTTAGTACCATTTCGATACTGGTACTGAGGTCCGAAACCTAGTATTGATACTGAAGCCAAACTTTTAGTGCCTATCCAACACTAGTGCCATATTATTTCCATTTCTGAATGATTGATTTAACTGAACGCCGTGAGATGTTCAGTGACTTAGATATTTTTTTGTCTCCGTCCCGATGTGCTTTTCAGTCACCTTTTTACAGAATTGTTTGGAGTATACTAATTGAATAAAAGTTGGCTGTTCCAAAACCCTAAAACCCCTTGAGTACAGACTGGTGATCTCCATCTAACTAATTCTGTGACTTCTAAAACCAATTTACTGCACCAGTAATGATTTAGTTGTGTCATATTAACAGGGGTGAATACTTATTTGATAAATTATTTTCAGCTTTACATTTGTAATTAATTTAAACCACTTTGCAGAGATGGGTTTTCACTTTGACATTAGTCATTTTTGTTGATCAGTGTCAAAAAAGCCAAACTAAACCCACTGTTATTCAATGCTGTAAAACAAAAAAAAAAAGTGAAAACTTCCAAGGGGCGAATACTTTTTATAGGCACTGTTGCCTGATACTGAGTTCTGACAGGTCAGGGATGACCCTGTTGAGGATGAAGAAGTGAACAGCTGCTGGTGTAATTAACACTAGAATCCCTGAAACCTAGAAAAAAAGTCGTAATGTCGGGCCACCTTAAATTCCTTCAGACCTCCTCATCAGCATCTTTGTTTTGCAAATGTGGCAAGCAGCCTGCTATCCCATCCCTCACCGACACAGTTAAAGTTTTTTTGGGTGTGAGGTGCCTTGAATTGTATAGGGTAAATAATGTATTCGGAATGCATACTTTTCACGTGTGTTCCTTTTCAACAATGATCTGGGTAAATGTAGGATGACAAGAAATGTTGAACACATAACTAAAACAGAAACTTTTTTAATATTGCAATGACAAAATGCTTATGTGAAGTGTATAATGTGTGGACAATGAAGTCCAAATATGAAATAAACACTTTCACAAAAGGTATAACAAAACAAGTGCGCCTTTATTCAAAAATATAACCAATAAAAAAGAAATCACTCAATTTAGATGTTACCATCAACAAGTAAAAACCAAGTCCAAAATGCAGAATCAAAACATCTGTTTGGCTGGTGCAGAGGTAAAGACTGCTACTTCATAATCGAAAGGTTGCAGTTTTGAGCCCAGGTTCCTCCACATTTTGAGTAGTGAAGTGGTATTATTATTACTATTACATAATAAAAACTTATATTTGATTTGAGTCTGTAACACCTGGTGTAAATTTTTGCTATTGGTAAAAGTTAGTTTTTTTATTATTCAATTTTATTCTGTCAGTGACATTCACGTGGTACAATGAACTTGCTGCTCTGAGTGGATGCCGTTTATTTCCATTCTTTTCACAAGAGCAGCGGCGACCACAGTTGGTGCTGTGGTTGATACCTGCTCAGAATTATTTATTGTACCAGCAATCAAAGATACAATGCCCTGTGACCACTATCAGACTATCATGCAGCATTTGCATTTTGACAACAAAGACACCCATGCAGAACGTGTGGAAAAACGTCAGACTTGCTGCGATCTCAGACATCTGGCAATGGTTTGTTGAAAACTGTGTTTTGAGTTACAACCCAGGGCAACATATTACTGTCGATGAGCAACTGTTTCCAACCAAGGTCCGTTGTCCTTTCTTGCAATATATCTCAACCAAACCTGACAAATTTGGCATCATTTTTTGGATTGAGGCAGATTGGGAGACAAAGCACATGTGCAATGCCTCTCCTTATTTAGGAAAAGATCCCAGCCATCCCACGGGAGAAAGACTTTCCGAGACTGTGGTCATAAAGCTTATGGAGCCGTTTCTGGACAAACGCAGATCTGTAACAACAGACAACTTCTGTTTTGCACCTGTCTTGACTTCAGCTGCGTTGGTGCTGATTGACACAATTGCAAAACAAAAGACACTGATGAAGAGGTGTGAAGGGAATTTAAAGTGGCCTGACATAACGACTATTTTCATAGGCTTCAGGGATTCTAGTGTTAACATGATTTGTCTGTTTGTTCCAAGTTTGTCCCCTGGTATGAATAACTAGCCTGGCATGTTTAACAAAAACTAAATAGAAGTTTAGAGAGCCATCCCATTTCATATAACGTTTGCCAGGGCTTGAAAAGTGTGGGAAAATATCTTTTAGAGCTTGCACCAGGTTTATTCCATTTATCTATTTTATGAACCTGCTTTATTCAGCATAGAGTAGTAGGGTGTCGGAGCCTTTCCCGGCAGAAAAGGACACAGGTCAAGTATTCAGTCTTTGTTCAACCTGACAGCATGTGTTAGGACAGTGGGCTGAAATCTTGGTAAATAAATGGAGAGTTTCTTTATATGACGCAGGAAGCCTCAGCTGGGAATCAGATTACGGTTTAAACACTGAGTCATAACAATGCCAACACTACCCTTGGAACCACAGTAACCTGTTTTTTATTTATTAAAGTCTACTTAATATTCTTTTCATTTTAACATCCATTAAGAACAGTCAGCTGGGCACTTTTCACTTTGAGCTGCCTTTTGAATTATTATTTCTCACAGTTGGTGACCCACGCAACAGAATTTCAACAGGAAGTCCAGCCATGCCAATAGAAATGTGCTTATCATTTTTTTTTTTTGTAGTTTAAGCAATTTCTATTAACACTAATTTAAATCCACTTATAAATGGTGAAAGTAAACTGCCTACCTTTTTGAGATGATGCATGCGTGACACCAGCTTATTGCAAGGCACAAATGGCCAAACACCATCCATCAGAATTTTGACCACTAACATGATATAACTGCTGTTTTTGGCATTCCTTGTCGTTTGTGTATTTCCAAAGCACTGCCCTGTGACTTGTACATGAGTCGTGTTTTGAGCTTGCCTGATTACGTCTTTTTCCAGGCATCGCATATACAAATGAATCTGTCCTCAATCACCAAAATGCCAACATTGCATCTTTCAATCTCCTGCAGTCCAGCCATGCATTGTTTGTTACCTGTAGTAACAATGAGCTGCAAAGCTGTTTGCCTTACTAGTTGTAATAGAATCTTCAGTAGTGCTCGAGTGGAATAGTTTTTGAATATTAGACAAGTCCCAGACTGAGTGGTTGTAGATGTTCCAGCACACTCTGTAGTGGTGTTGGTAACAAACACATCTTTTACAGTGGGGTTTTTAACTTGCCATTCAGGAATCACCAAAATGTTCAGTGGTGACATTAGACTCTGGAAAATTTTGCAGTTCTGTTCATTTCTTTTACCTAATAAAAACTTAAATGTTTTTTGTTTTTTTTTTGTCAAGACATTTTTCACGTTTATGCCTTATTCGCATTTCCTTCCAACAGGACACACCTACAGAACTAGTAAATTCAGTAACTTACTAGTAAATAGACTGCAGTTAACATCATATGTTTTGAACGGATGTGAATGCTAAAATTTATAGTTAATCTTATTTGTTAAGCCATGTTAGGAAGACATACAGATGCACACTGTAAAATCTTTTTTTTTTTTTAAACAAATGAAAATCAGCTTATGCTGTACACATGAATTTTAGCATCTCCTTTGATTAAAAAATAATTATAAATATACATGCCAAAATCACCAGTGTTAGTTTCTAAGATGAAAAGCTGAGTTACAAAACAGGGTGGACCAATGAGCAAAGTGGGTCGGCATAGGCCTTCACTGGCCTTCTACTGGTACCATGCCAGGGCAGAACCAGTAACGTTTACTAAACAGCTTGCTACAAAGGCAGAATCTGGTAGAACATGAGAGTGAATATTCAGTAGAAATGCTTAAAGAAGACCTTGGCCAAGAGCAGGAACAGAATTCTGGACATGTGTCATGATCAAATCCACAATCAGACTACATATTTGCAGCTACTTGTTGTCTGCTTATCTGGAGCTCCTTATTTGCTTCCAGCCAGCTACTTATTCGCATACCTTTTGTAAACCAGTTACTTATTCAACGTTAACAGAAACACACATGCCTTTGATAAATAACAATCGAGTCTTGCCTGGCCCAACATGGTTCCATGGGTTAAATTTGCAGGCGCACTCCCATATCCAATGAATGGGACTGTGATTTTTAAATGGCATCATATACTGCAAGGTTAAATGATATTTGCCACCCCAACGTATGCAACAGATGCCTTTGTCAAGTTGTAGTTGAGTTTTACCCAATCCAACATGGGTAACTGGGTCAAATGGGCTTGCAAAGTTGTGAGCCCAGCTGACCAGGGTACCCACATTGGGCCAGGCAAAGCTCAACTACAACTTAACAAAGGAATCTGACTTTTCTTAAAAACCTGAACATTGGGGTATTTTAAAGTTATTTACCCTTTATAGTGCCTTTAAACATCACAACCCCATTTATTAAATATGGACGTGTGCCAGCTGAAAGCGAATAAGGAGCTGCAAACAAGCAGCCGACTTCAGCCATGCTGGGATAGGTTATGTGTGAAAGATTTATTGCAGCACACAGTGCTGACAACTTGTGACCCTGTGCCTTTCATTACAATTTCTCAGGGGGCAGAAGTTTTTATTTTATAAGGCACTTGTCATTTTCCCATTACATACAACCTACACTCTTTAAAATAAAGGTGCCAAAGCAGTTCTTCAGGGCAATGCCATAGGCCAACAATTTTTGGTTTATGAAAGAACCACCCACAAGAAAGTTATGGAAAGAGCCTTTATTTAGATCCCAAACATTTAACAGGATAAATTGGTGATGACAGATCTGTGACATATCTGTGGGTTTGTGATTTATTTTTAAAAGGAGTTTCTCTGCATGTAATCACATAGGTACAGGTTTTCTTGGCCTTTTAATATCGTTCTAAAGGTAGCTTACTATACATTAAAGATTAATATTGTATCCAAAAATATAAGGCCCAAAGAACCAATTTCATATGCAAAGAACTCTTCCCTGATTGAAATGTTTTTTTTGTCAAGCAATGGAGCTACAAAGAACTGCACCGCCCAGTAAAACGCCTTTAGGGAACCATTATTTTACAAAGTGGCCAAACGACAGTTGCTCAGTGGTGCCCACACCATTCACAGCCTTAAGCCTTACCTCGTGAGCACGCGTATCCGCTGTTACTTCAGACCTACTTGGACTACGGTATTTGTAACGCTTTCCGAAAACAATCCGCGCTTTTCTGGAATTTTGAAACGAATAATTTGTTTTAAATCCGTCGGGGATGAATATTAATTCTTGCCGAAGTCTCCGCCCCACTGCCCACCCGACGATTGTTTTGCTGACGTCCGTTTTCAGGTTTCCTCACCGGCCAAACGCACTTCAGGTTCGCCTCTCGTGTGAGCCCACCCAACGCTGGACTGTCGAACCGGCCTGGGTCAGCTCCTGCCTCCCGTCACTCTCCAACCCGAAAGACAGCAGTGAATATAGGAAATCGGAGAGCCGTGCAACGCGATCCGAGATATAAAGCAATGAAGGCGCACTCTTACCGCACTGCTGAGGTCACGCTGCTCGAGTCGCAGCGAGATTGTGCTCTAGTGCAGCTTGAAGGAGCCGGGGGTCAAGGCTATCGCGGGGTGGACGGCTGTTTATCGCTTCCCAGCATACAGTTGCTTCATCCCTAACTTTTACCCCCACGCACCGGTGCTGTTTATCTTTCTGTTATGCTTTAACCAGCGTGTGCGGAGCAGGAGTTCGCCCCCTGAAGCGCTAGCCCTGCAGAACGTGCTTTAATCCTACAGACTTTTTAAATAAAATAACTTTAACATTAACTATTTATGTCGTCTTTTCAGTGATGATGAGATCCGTCATAGGGAGTAACGTAAACCGCGCCACATTTCCAAGCCCTTTGGTGTACTCGGGCATTCTGGTTAAAAAACTGAGTGATGCCTACAATGTTAATTTCGCAGTGGTGTCATTTAAACCTCAAATCAATGTGGTCCGTTTTTTTCTTTTTCTGTTTATTTTTCTACGTGGACTATCCATCAGATTTCCAAATACTGTACTGTTTTGTTCAGTTGTAGTGCCGAAGAGCTTCATCCATCCATCCATCCATTTTCTAACCCGCTGAATCCGAACACAGGGTCACGGGGGTCTGCTGGAACCAATCCCAGCCAACACAGGGCACAAGGCAGGAAACAATCCTGCCCCGAAGAGCTTCATGTTTACAGTATCTAGGGGAAGGCGCACTGTTGACAAGGAGATCGAGAAAATGGCCGCGCGCAATCAGTTACAAGGGGCCAATGGAAGAATTCACTCGAACGACGTTGTGATTTGGCAGGAAAGCACGTGCACGTTTTGCAGACTTTTGAACAGATTCTTCTGAACCCAGCACTAATTCAAAACAGAAAAAGGGATTGCGTTATGGAGGTCCTCAAGTTCAGTTCTGCCCCCCTCTCTGCTTACAGGTTTTTGTTTCCACCAGTTTCACAATCTGCGAGGCAGATTGTTTAACCAGCTGGTCTTTTTTTTGCGCCCTCTCCTGTTTAGTATTCCGAAAAGTACAATAGTATGGACTTTTAAGTTTATGGGGAAGTTAGAAGATGAGTAACTCCCCCTTATTTCCCAGTTGACACTAAATGCTGAAAGATGCCATTGACTTTAGCGTCAGACGCAATAGCACATACATAAGTTAACTAATGGCTTCAAGTCTGACAAGCAGAAGAGTTCAAAAAAGTGGAATTAAGGTGATGACAATTTTGAAAACCAAGCTCAAAAACAAAATGATACCAATTTAACAAAAATTTCCTAAATTTGGTCAGTAATTTAGCAAGGTGTTATTCCCAGTTTGTTTTTTGATGCAGAAATAACAAAAGCCAGTTTGCTCAGTTAAGGAATGAGTTTAATTTAAAAGCAGTAGTTGGTTTGAAAATGAAAATCTGACGCCACTGGAAGCTCCAAGGACTGAACTGAACTCTGGTGTAATAAAACACTTAAGAGTAAAATGTGACAAACTGAAAATGATCTGTTTTAGGCTTCTTATCATTTGGATGTAAACCCAGCCACAGGGGGTGCACAAACCAGTGTGTTTCTTCGTGCTGGTCCAAAATCTTTGCTAAATCAAAACACGGACAACAATACAAATTTCCATACCGGATCAGTCGAGCCCCGGGTTAACAACAACTGCCAACAGGGTGCTGGTGGAAATTGGGCTACTGTTGGCCGAAAAAGGAGCAGAAGAGGGGGAAGACGTGTCCAGAGGCAGGAGGAGAGGAGGAAAGTAAAGAGAGTGGAACTGAGGGTAGGAGCTTTGAATGTTGGCAGTATGACTGGTAAGAGGAGAGAGTTAGTAGATATGATGGAGAGAAGGAAGGTTGATATATTGTGTGTGCAAGAGACTAAATGGAAGGGGATTAAGGCCAGGTGGATTGGAGGTGGATTCAAATTGTTCTATCATGGTGTGGAGATAGGAGGAGAAATGGGGTAGGAGTATGTCAAGAGTGTTTTGGAGGTGAAAAGAATGTCAGGCAGAGTAATGATTATGAAGCTGGAAATTGGAGGTGTGATGATGAATGTTGTTAGTGCATATGCACCGCAAGTTGGGTGAGAAAGAAGATTTTTGGAGTGAGTTGGATGAAGTGATGAACAATGTATTCAATGGACAGAAAGTGGTGATTGGAGCGGATTTCAATGGACATGTTGGTGAAGGGAACAGTGGAGACGAGGATTTGATGGGTAGGTATGGTGTCAAGCAGAGGAATGAAGAAGGTCAGAGGATAGTGGACTTTGCCAAAAGGATGGGCATGGCTGTGGTGAATATGTATTTTAAGAAGAGGGAGGAACATAGGGTTACGTAAAAGAGTGGAGGAAGATGCACACAGGTAGATTACATCCTATGCAGAAGAGTTGATCTGAAGGAGACTGAAGACTGCAAAATGGTGGCAGGGTAAAGTGTAGTTAAACAGCATAGGATGGTGGTCTGTAGGATGACGTTGGAGATCAAGAGAAGGAAGAGAGTGAGGGCAGAGCCAAGGATCAAATGGTGAAAGTTGAAAAAGGAAGACTGCAAGGTTGAGTTTAGGGAAGAGGTGAGACAGGCACTGGGTGGGAGTAAAGAGTTACCAGACAGCTGGGAAACCACAGCAGATGTAGTAAGGGTGACAGCAAGAAGGGTGCTTGGCGTGACATCTGGAAAGAGGAAGGAGGAAAAGGAAACCTGGTGGTGGAATGAGGAAATACAGGAGAGTATACAGAAGAAGAGGATGGCAAAGAAGAAGTGGGTAGTCAGAGAGATGCGGAAAGTAGACGAGTACAAGGAGATAAGGTGCAAGGTGAAGAGAGAGGTGGCGAAGGCTAAAGAAAAGACATATGATGAGTTCTATGAGAAGTTGGACACTAAGGAGGGAGAAAAGGACCTGTACCGATTGGCTAGACAGAGGGACCGAGCTGGGAAAGATGTGCAGCAGGTTAGGGTGATAAAGGATAAAGATGGAAACATACTCACAAGCGAGGAGAGTGTGTTGAGCAGATGGAAAGAGTACTTTGAGAAGCTTATGAATGAAGATAACGAGAGACAGAAGAGGTTGGATGATGTGGAGATAGTGAATCAGGAAGTGCAATGGATTAGCAAGGAGGAAGTAAGGACAGCAATGAAGAGGATGAAAAATGGAAAGGCAGTTGGTCCAGATGACATACCTATGGAAGCATGGAGGTATTTAGGAGAGATGGCATTGGAGTTTGTAACCAGATTGTTTAATGGAATCTTGGAAAGTAAGAGGATGCCTGAGGAGTGGAGAAGTGTACTGGTGCCAATATTTAAGAATAAGGTGGATGTGCAGGACTGTAGTAACTACAGGGGAATAAAATTAATGAGCCACAGCATGAAGTTATGGGAAAGAGTAGTGGAAGCTAGGTTAAGAAGTGAGGTGATGATTAGTGAGCAGC
This sequence comes from Erpetoichthys calabaricus, assembly GCF_900747795.2. Taxonomy (NCBI): domain Eukaryota; kingdom Metazoa; phylum Chordata; class Cladistia; order Polypteriformes; family Polypteridae; genus Erpetoichthys; species Erpetoichthys calabaricus. The sequence continues at coordinate 204,218,668 of NC_041395.2, forward strand.
AGTATGGTTTCATGCCAAGAAAGAGCACCACAGATGCAATGTTTGCTCTGAGGATGTTGATGGAGAAATTTAGAGAAGGCCAGAAGGAGCTGCATTGCATCTTTGTGGACCTGGAGAAAGCATATGACAGGGTGCCTCGAGAGGAGCTGTGGTATTGTATGAGGAAGTTGGGAGTGGCAGAGAAGTACGAAAGAGTTGTACAGGATATGTACGAGGGAAGTGTGACAGTGGTGAGGTTTGTTGTAGGAGCGACGGATGCATTCAACATGGAGGTGGGATTACATCATGGATCAGCTCTGAGCCCTTTCTTATTTGCAATGGTGATGGACAGGTTGACAGACGAGATTAGACAGGAGTCCCCATGGACTATGATGTTTGCTGATGATATTGTGATCTGTAGTGATAGTAGGGAGCAGGTTGAGGAGACCCTGGAAAGGTGGAGATATACTGTAGAGAGGAGAGGAATAAAGGTCAGTAGGAACAAGACAGAATACATGTGTGTAAATGAGAGGGAGATCAGTGGAATGGTGAGGATGAGGGGAGCGGAGTTGGCGAAGGTGGATGAGTTTAAATACTTGGGATCAACAGTACAGAGTACTGTAATGGGGATTGTGGAAGAGAGGTGAAAAAGAGAGTGCAGGCAGGGTGGAATGGGTGGAGAAGAGTGTCAGGAGTAATTTGTGACAGACTGGTATTAACAAGAGTGAAAGGGACGGTCTACAGGACGGTAGTGAGACCAGCTATGTTATATGGGTTTTAGGCGGTGGCACTGACCAGAAAGCAGGAGACAGCTGGAGGTGGCAGAGTTAAAGATGCTAAGATTTGCACTGGGTGTGACAAGGATGGATAGGATTAGAAATGAGTACATTAGAGGGTCAGCTCAAGTTGGATGATTGGGAGACAAAGTCAGAGAGGCGAGATTGCGTTGGTTTGGACATGTGCAGAGGAGAGATGCTGGGTATATTGGGAGAAGGATGCTAAGGATAGCGCTGCCAGGGAAGAGGAAAAGATGAAGGCCTAAGCGAAGGTTATGGATGTGGTGAGAGAGGACATGCAGGTGATGGGTGTAACAGAACAAGATGCAGAGGACAGAAAGATATGGAAGAAGATGATCCGCTGTGGCAACCCCAAATGGGAGCAGCTGAAAGAAGAAGAAGAAGAGGATCATTTGGATGATTTCATTGGAAAGGAAAAAAATCTTCGATATAAGAACATTACTTTGCAGACTAACAACCGTAAAATTAAATAAGGTCTGATACTGATGATCATTGGTTTCTAATTAAGCAGTTGGGTTGGAATGAAAACCTGCAGTCACTGCAGCCCTCCAGGACCGACGCTACCCACCCTCACATTAGAGTGGCTGAAGAGTGTGCTGATCAGCAAATGCAAGGAAGAATTTCCCCAAGTTCTGGACACCTGACTGACGTGTCAATATGAAGACCAATCCATTAATTCAGAGTCCCAGTAAGCCTTCCTTTGTTGTGTTGTTTTTAGCACGCTGCACATAAGTGATCAGGTCTTGTCATTGCATTTCTGTGTCTACCTATCTATTAGGCGGAGTGGTGGCTCTGAGGCTAGAGATCTGCACTGGCAATCGGAAGGTTGCCGGTTCGAATCCAGTGAAATAATGCCAAAAGGAACTCTGCTCTGTTGGGCCCTTAAGCAAGGCCCTTAACCTACAATTGCTGAGTGCTTTGAGTAGTGAGAAAAGTGCTATATATATGCAAAGAATTATTATTATTAGAACAGAATTAGTCATTAGACTAGACTGACCATACCTACAATGAAAATAATCACGTATGTGTCGAGTGAGCTTTCTCTGCGTTCAGCACATTTTCATTGTTATGCAAATTAAGTGTTACTTTAGCCCTAAATGGCACAAAGTGAGTGTTTGTCGATTTCTTTTTAGCAGTGAGGGTTGTCATTTTAGGAGACTATCTGTCCCTTAACACATGACATGCAACTCCATTTAAGCCTATTATCACACTACATGCCATGCCATGAGAGGTTTGACTCAACTATGAGGTCAGTCACAGGAACGCCTGGCTGTGTAGAAGTTTTCAAACAAATGTTTTTATAAAATGAATATATGGAGCAGTAAGGTTGGTCATCTCAGATACAAATGAGCTGGTAATAAATGGATGGATGGTTGAATGCCCAACTGCAGTCATGTCCTTTGCTTTCAGAGAATTATTGTGAAGACCCCATTTCTTTTTTGGGGCTGTCTATGATGAAATGCAGTGCATCACCGTGGGTGTTGATCCTCTTTAGATTTACAAAGTAATTTCACTTCCCTTTTTTTCCCCCCTTCTTTTCATTACGGAAGTGAGAAGGGGAGTAAACGAAAACATTACTTCTTATAACAGTCACATAAACCACATCCAACCAGGAGTACAATTTCTCAATTCATTATAAATAAGTACATCTTTTTTTTTTTTAACCCCTGAGGTCACACAGAGTGATTCAACTTTAGTGTTTATACTGAAACTTTTTCCATTCAAAATCTTCAAGGAGTCTCAGAACAGGCATTCATTCTCACTAAAACAACAACAATTGTAAACCATCATGCTCTCTTTCTCAGGGATGGGGGTTGATTTGTTTTCAATCCTATTTTTTTTTTTTTAAATTGATCTATTTGTATGGAATGATTACAATAAAATCAATAAAGTTAAAAAAAAACAATTGTAAAGCATTAAGTGAAGTTTTACCACTGATACGTTATCCTCCATATAGCTCAGCCATAGGAGGGATGCAGACAGCTCCCACCGTGGATTACTTCTGATGAGGACTGACTTCACTGACGGGGTTGGTTTCTGTTTTGTGACCGGACACCCAGAATTGGAATAAGCGAGTCTCTTAACAAAATGAATGAATTGCACTTTGAAATTGGCTGTGTCTGGTATCATCATCATCATTATAATTATATACTTGACCGAACTGAGACAGGCATTGGGGATTTCAGGGGTTGGAGTGGTGGGAGACACTGACCACCAGCCACCTAATTTTATTCATCCACCCATTTTCTGAAAGTCACACAGAACATTTCACATGAACATTGGGTTCAAGGCAGGAACCTCATTTGCCTGTATTCCCTGCCATAAGTTCCATAGTTTACACCCTGCTGCCTGTTGCCCACACATCCAATCCCAAAAAAAGCAAAAAGGCATGTGGCCTCCGTGGCAGGGCCTGGTGCAGCAGAACATGCACGATCAATATAGAAACTGTGCAGCAATCACACACACAAGCCTGAAGGACAGAACGTGAGCCGATGTAAAGGACAGTTCAAGCAGAGCAGTCCATGGTTACATTTTTATTACATAAATAAGTTTTCTCAAACATTCTCAGTAGTAAAAGATAAAGTTATGGAGGAATATTTTAAGCAAAATTAAATAAATACACAAGTATATGTCAAATTCCACATTACATAAATAATAACCACAAGAATTGAGCAGAAATAATTAAATGTGTGATGAAATATGTTTTTGTTTATTTCCTTATGTTTTTAATTATTCCTTAATTATATTTGTAAATGGAAGGATGATATTTTGGTGACACCACATTCAACATGAGATACTCCTTGAAATGAAAACTATCAGTTTCACTTTTCAGAGTTGAAAGGGTGGCAAGTATGGTGAATTGTCAGTTGAGTGGACGTAGGCCTTTGGTCATCACATTCACTGCAGTACACTTCAAGTGCAAACTCCTAATGATGACTTCAGAGCTTCTTGAGTTAAAGTGGACGCTTCATGCAGTCATTTTGGGCAGTATTTCCCTTCACTCATATCCACAGTCCCAACTCTGACCACACTTATGAGCTACAAGTGTCCCAGGGCAAGCAAAAGGCATACATCAATAATAATCCAAGAAACTCGGAATTCTTGGGCCTTTCAGAAGTCTGCATCTGAAGCAACAAAAACCTATTTTGTGACACATTTAATTTTTTATGCTCACATTTTGTTATTATTAATGGTCACATTTCATAATAAAGTCTTTTAAGTTCCTCCACTTAAAATACCCATTTGCCTTTTATTAGAAAAGCTGGTCTTGAAAAGCAAGTCATCTCTGGCGGCAGGCGTTTCTCTATGTGTCCACAAGGTGGCAGCAGCGAAGCGAATTGAAGCTTCCAGCAGATGTCACAGTCGCGATAGATAGATACTTTATTAATCCCAAGGGGAAAATCACATACTCCAGCAGCAGCATAGTATAATGTAACATTCCAGCCTACTACCCACCAGCTTTTGGCACTTCTTTGGCAGCCTGAGCATGTGAATTGTCTACTATGCTCCACAGAGTGGCATCTTTTGTGAATGACAGTGAAAGCTGAAAGTGAATTTGAGAGGTGTCAGATAGGGAATTCAAAGCCAGCACTTAACAACAACACTTGATGGTGCCCACACACCTTCCCTGGCATCTCCATGCCATGTTATTGCCTGCAATCAGCCACTCAGATGGCCGCACTCCTGCGGGACCCTTTAGATATCTGGAGAGTGGAGCACTTCCTCCAGCGGCAAGCAATGACAGCGATGACAGTGGCAATAACTAAACTGCACACCACCAAGGTCAGAATGATCAGAGACTTTTTACTCAGGCCACTGCCCTCGGGCTGCTTTTTCTCTTCATTCCAGATGGGCTTACTGCTGCTGGGTGTCGCTGAGGTGGATGAGGTGTGCCCAGTTCTTTCTTCTGGGCTACCAATTAGCTGGTCTGTAATTATATTTGCAACTGGAACTCCTGCAAGATAGGTGGGGGACTGGCACACAACCTGGCTAAGGTTAAGCACTTTAGAAGGATTGGCAACTAGCCAGTCCCGGAGTGGGATGATGGCCATGTCACAGCTCCACAGATTATTGCAGAGGTTCACCCGCTGTGCCCGGCTTAAGTCACTGAGTAACTGTGGCGGAAGGCTCCGCAGGGAATTGTTGTGCAGTAGCACCGAGTGCAGCTGGGAAATGTTATTCAGGAGCTTGGCAGGCAGCAACTGTAATTTGTTGTTCTGGAGAGAGATGTTCTGCAACTTCACCAGACCGCCAAACACTTCTTCATGGAGAGAGCTTAGCTGGTTGGTGTGCAGGGAGACCTCGGTGAGCTCCAGCAGGCCCTCGAAGGCCTTGGCTGACACCTCGCTCAGCTTGTTCCTACTCAGCACCAGTAGCCGCAAGTGGGTGAGGTTACTGAACACCTGGTCTGGCAGCCGGGTCAGATTGTTGTCATACAGCCACAGGTCCTGGAGGTAGGGCATCGGCCCAAATGTGCCTACAGAGAGCTCTGCCAGCTTGTTCTCAAATAGACTGAGCTGGGTGAGACGTGGCACATTGAGGAAGATGCCCCGAGGGAGGGCAGCTAGCTGATTGCCAGACAAATAGAGCTTGACCAAGTTGGGCTGGCTGGGTAGGAATCCCTCTGGCAGCTGTCTGAGCTGGTTCTTCTGCAGGTGGAGCTCCTGCAGGCTCGTGAGGCCTGCAAAACTACCCTGAGCAATGTCTGCCAGCTGGTTCTCTTGAAGTTTCAGAATCTGGAGGTTGGTCAGTGTCTGGAAGGCATCAGCCGGTATGTGGCTCAGGTTGTTCTTCCCCATATGGAGCCTTTTCAGGGCATTCAAGGGCTGAAATGCATCCTGTGGGAGGAAGCGGAGGTTGTTCTCCTGCAGGTAAAGCTCATCCAGATGGCTGAGGTTGTGAAAGAGGTGCGGAGCCAGGGTCTCAAGTTTATTGGTAGCAAGGGAAAGCCTCCTAAGACTCTTAAGAGAGTGGAAAGAGTTGGGTGGAATTTGTCTCAGTTGGTTGTTGTTCAAGATGAGCCACTGAAGGGCTGTGAGTCGGTGGAGGGCATCCGGAAGGATCTGCAACTGGTAATTTTTAGACAAGTCTAGGGACAGCAGGCTGTGGTGAACGCTGTTAAAGTCACTGTCCTCCACTTGCTTCATCTGTGTGTCCATTATGACCAGTGCTTGAGTGGTGCCTGGCATGCCTGTAGGGAACTGTGTTATGTTCCTGCCAATGCAGAGCACTTTGTTTTCTGCAGGACACTGACATTTTTCTGGACAGAGGGATGCAATGAGGCATGTCAGATGAAAACTGGCAATCCAGTAGAACCAGATGAATAGCTCCATGGAGGCTGAAACAGAAGAAGAGACATGTTTACAAAATGGTATAGGAGAGTTCTGCCAACCACACTGATGTCAGCCACTTCACAGACTCCACCAATGTCTAAGTGTGGGCAGTACAGTACATATCATAGGCAAGCATCTTTATGCCATTTGTATGACAGTTGTGGGCTGCAAGTGACTGGACATCACAAAAAAATAAAAACCACTGGCAGCATTTTTAAAAATAGCTTTCTGCAGATGGCATTTTACTGGGTTATGTGGTTCCTCGCAGAACTATTGCTTTGTGAAACATTTCCTAAGATAAGGACAAAACAGAAATGTTTAACGTATAGTAGGCAAGCTAGCCTCACACTGACAGACCAAGAAAATCCAAACCTAGCCTGTGCTATTGCATGAACCGGAAGGCCTTTTTAAATCCAGATCAGTTGGGATTCTAAAAATCTGTTATCTATTTATGGAACCGGTTATGGATCTAAATGAAAAGATTTTCTTTCTGGAACCTTCATGCTGATGTTTCTATTGAGAACCAAAAACAGTTTCTCCGGTTCTGTTCAGCCTATATACATCGGACTTCCAATATAACTCGGAGTCCTGCCACGTGCAAAAGTTCGCTGACGACACTGCTATCGTGGGCTAATTCAGGAGTGGGCAGGAGGAGGAGTATAGGAACCTAATCAAGGACTTTGTTAAATGATGTGACTCAAACCACCTACACCTGAACACCAGCAAAACCAAGGAGCTGGTGGTGGATTTTAGGAGGCTCAGACCCCGTGATCATCAGAAGTGACTGTGTGCAGAGGGTGCAGACCTATAAATATCTGGGAGTGCAGCTGGATGATAAATTGGACTGGACTGCCAATACTGATTCTCTGTGCAAGAAAGGACAGAGCCGACTATACTTCCTTAGAAGACTGGCGTCCTTCAACATCTGCAATAAGATGCTGCAGATGTTCTATCAGACTGTTGTGGTGAGTGCCCTCTTCTACGCGGTGGTGTGCTGGGGAGGCAGCATTAAGAAGAAGGATGCCTCACGCCTGGACAAACTGGTGAGGAAAGCACGCTCTATTGTAGGCATGGAGCTGGACAGTTTGACATCCGTGGCAGAAAGAAGGGCGCTCAGCAGGCTCCTGTCAATTATGGAGAATCCACTGCATCCACTAAACAGTGTCATCTCCAGACAGAGGAGCAGCTTCAGCGACAGACTGAGGAGATCGTTCCTCCCCCAAACTATGCGACTCTTCAGTTCCACCCGGAGGGGTAAACGTTAACATTATTCAAAGTTATTGTCTGTTTTTACCTGTATTTTTATTACTCTTTAATTTAATATTGTTTTTTGTATCAGTATAATGCTGCTGGAGTATGTGAATTTCCCCTTGGGATTAAGAAAGTATCTACCTACCTATCTATCTACGGCATCACTCTGCAGAACCACTTTGGCACCTTGATTTTTTAAGAATGTGGACGTCAGCAATGACATTACTAAAAGGTGGGCATTAGACAAGGATGACTCGTTCTCATAAAATACCCCACCTGGTCATTTGTATTTCTTTCTTAGGCCCTCATGGGCACATAGTGGTTGAGGTTATTTATCAGTGAGAGCACAGGGCTCCGTCAGTCCATGTACCCAAGTGTAAATGCTGTACCCACCACACGGCAAAAAGCTTACCTAAAAAAACAAAACTCGAGACCCACTTCCAGTGGTGTGCCTATAAGGCAAGTCTATATGTCTTAGTGGCACTTTTTGTGATGCCATTTTCACATTTCTGTTCCTCTCTGCCTCATCTTTATTTAACTTTACAAACTTTGAGATGAATGTGCCTGTCACAAAAAAGCACTATATCCATACAGCAGTCTGCTAACTCTTACTTCCCCAAGTGCCAATGAGAAAAATGGAGGCTCCTTTAATAAAACGGGAAAACTGTCAACTGCCAGAAAGTGCCTATCGGAGTGGTCACTGAATACTTGTTCAGATACAAGACCCTGCCCATCTCCACCACTTCAGCTCATGAGAAGCTGGCACTGAATAGGAAATGACGAGTGTAAGTGGGCATAAGTGTATCCCCTGTGCCACTTTAGTGTGTGACCTTAGCAGTCTACTGAATTGTGGGCACAGTCCTCCATGGGCACTGTAGGTAATGCCAGGTGGCATTAATGTCCAGCAAACAGGTCGACTTATTCTTAAGGAACAGTTCTTCACATCTTCCATTGTAATTCGGAACACGCGGTGACTGGACAAATCAAATGTTTAAAAAGGTAAAAGCCAGTAGGAGCCTCATGAAAGACAGACAATTTAAAGCATAAGCAGACAAGCTAGGTCGAGGAATTGCAAAGTCACCTAGGAATAGGAAGACTAGAAATGCCCGAAGAACACCAGATAGAGGGACTGGACAGCAGTCGGGAGGGGACCAGCGAAATAAATACTTCAGGTTCGCACCTGATCAAAGAACTGGAGGGCGTGGTCTGAACTAAGCAGCACGTGGCGAGCGCTTTGGGGGCGTGGCCTTTCAGAGTATGACAAGACTTCAAGGCTAGCGGTATTTGAATAATTTAGGCGAAAAACTGCTAACTGGGCTGTCATTAGGAGACCAGTAAACGGGAAGGCTGATCGGCGGGGCTTTCTTGTTTAAAGTTCTGACATCAACAGACAACCCAAAATGCTAGACCTCCCGTGACTGACCGATCCCTTAACGAAAGGGCTCAATCCAGCTGAGGGTCGAAGTGGAGTGGCGCCTGTCCAAACCCTATCAGTCAGAAACCAACTCCTGACGGGGCGCCACGTCGTTGCAGTGCACACGAACTCACTCATATTTGTCTCAGTTTAAAGTCGCCAATCATCACTACATTCACCACCATAAAAAGTGGCAAAAAGTGAAAATTCTCATTACTTACATTTTACAACAAAATTGTAAGAAGTCGGACATACTTTACAAGCGATGTTCCATACCCACACTCAGCTCAGTGTTACTAACCTGCACGACTTTTGCACGTAGGAGCCAACTCCACAAAAACACTGGAAGAATGCAAAGTCTAGCCATTTCGACTGGGCTGGGGTTAGAACCTCGCACTCTGGAGCTGTGAAGCGAAAGTGTGAATAACTGCGCCACCATGCTGCCTCTTTGCCTGATGTTATGTGCCAATATCACTGGGCACAACGGGCGCATCCGACACGGCAGGCAGCGCTGGGCTGTCCACAATTACGAGGACAAAGGACAGCCGCACACACCTCCTCCTCCTTCTTCTTCTTCTTCCTCCTCCTCATAGCGACGACCTAAAAAGTCAACCGTGAGCTGCTCGGGCACCCACCCGTCGAGTGCTTGTGGTCTCGTAGGGCGGATGAAATTTTCAATTTGGTTACCTCCGTTCCTGTGCCTCAGAGCTGAACCACATCCTCCATATGCTAACGGATTCCACGCATTTGTAAACATTTTGAAACTTTTGGGCTTCATTTCCAGTTCGTCTCACGTCCTCATTTCTTTTTGTCACCCCGTCTTCCCAGGGTCTTTTAATTTCAGCTCTCCTCAGATCTTCATGGCATTGGGGATTGCGGGGTGCACATCAGTAAACAATGCCGGCATATTGGTCCCAGTAGGAGGGTGAGGGGGTCCTGCGATCTCCTGACTGTTTTCAACGGTGTGCCAGCCGTTGCCAAGTTAGACTCCGGACCCCACGATCCTAAATTAGATAAAGTGTTTTTGAGAACGCCATAGCACGACCTGCCATACTGTAGATGTGTACTCGCCCGTTCGTTAAACGCCCCGAGCCGGTCGTCGGTGGACTTGCCCTGCACCCATCGGGTCGAAACGCCCTCCTCCCTTACTTGCCATTTTCATCGCTGCCTCTCGTTCGTTGTCGACTGTTAACCCCCAGCTCTCGCCATGCCTGTTACAACCCAAACGATGGTGGGTTTACCCCTCAGTCCATGAGCCCAGCTCCACACTGCGCCCCCAGTACGCGCGTTGATTTTTTCCTCTCCAAGTTCAGAGGCTTCAAGTCGCGTCTGTCCGGCTTAGCGGCTCGCACTTTCTGTTCGGTTGGTCATTTTACACCCGCGCTGCTCACACCTAACGATCCAGTGCCTTGAAGGATGCGAATCTTGAAGAAGAAAATGTTTACGCCTTCATCACCACCGCCCGGTCCAAATATGAACCTACACCCCTGAGGTTTGCAAGTTTCAACCCGGGGAAGTCATAAACAGGCCGCCCAACCGGGAAGCTCAAGAAACACCGCGGCGCTCTTTGATTTTCGAAGTAACGGACCACAACAAGAGGTGGACAGCTTGGATTTCTTTGATTTTACATATAAAGGGACGCTTTTACCCCCACCATTAACTTCGCACGCTCACAGGACAGAGCAAAGCAAACTGACCCCGGATTCCGTTAAGCTTACAGGTGTAGATCGGCGCAGTCCGGCGAGGGTCCTGCACTTCAGATGTCCAGGACGGGACGAGCAGAGGCGGAGGAGCTGCTGGGCTGTGCGGCGGCTGAGTGAGCCGAGCGTTTAATAAGGGCGCACGTGACTCAGCGCAGGGGGGAGCGGCTCTTCGGCAGCAATGGGCTCATCGCGTGAAGAGTCGGGTTATATAGCGCCTTACTGAGGTGAGTTCGTTCGAGTCATTATGAGAAGGGGCGTGGGTGAGGATACTGAGTAACACAATAACGAGAGCGAAAGCTGACAAGAAAATTCCCAAATTGCCTCACACTGCATGGGAGAAATCCACCAGCCTGCTTGGCGATCCGAAGTCTAAAGCAGGATGTACGGCGCCTCGTCTTGGAATGGACTCTGCTTTGTAGTGAGTACGGCTTTAAACTCGAAAAGCGGGCTAGACAACGAGTGGATGAACATCCATTCATCAATCTTCATAATCCGATTTGTCCTGAGCAGGGTCCTGGGGAAGCTGGAGCCCATCCCATCAAGCAATAGGGCACAAGGCAGGAACAATCCCTGGCCAGGGCCCCATCATCTTTACTCTGTATAGCGCCTTTTCAGAGTGCACTTCAATCACTGATTATACCTTTACCTTTAAGTTTCTGCTTTCTTATTTACCGTAATTAATATTTAATGTATAACTTGCCTTTCACAGGAAGCACCTGATTTTTCAGACTGAACAGAAGTTGATTTGAAGAGCAACCTGGTGTGGACGTCTGAGGGTTTCAAGGTGCTGACCTTGGCCTCGTTTCTTGATCTTTCTTTCCTCACATTTTGATGTCAAGTCACCCTGTGGTCTCCCTAAAGCTTCTGCAGGGTCTGCTTGATAACCGCAAAAACTTCAGGCTGGTTACCTCTTAGTCTCCACTTGCCCAGTGTTTGCCATACCTGAAGACCTGCAGTGCTGTGGGTTTCTCTAGCCCTGTGGTGTCCCTAATTTTGACACTCATTGCAGTCTTCCAGACGTGTAGCAAACACTTCCAGGCTTGGACTGTACAGAGCATCGTGCACCCCTGCCTAAGCACCTCTCTATTCATCTGCTAGTGAGCAGTGACAAGTCCACTTTAACTTCTAAGTCTTTGTGATAAGGGGTACCCTTCTAGCTCTGTACCGTACCGCTCTTCCAATAATAATTTCTGTCATTTCATTTTTCTTTCTACAGATTTTACATTTCTTTCCTTTATTTGCCTCACATTCATCCATCCAGATTCACCTTAAGTTACTTTGTTGGCTCTGGCAGGTCTGCTCATGTGGGTCAGTTCATAAAAGCCACTGCCTCTGGTAGTGATCCCTTCACATTCTCTTAAAACTCGTACTGCATTAGTAAAATGGGGCTCCTGTCCCACTAGGAGGTGTGCTGACCACCCAGTAACACACCAGTGTGGACAGTCGTTTCTGTGTCTGTTCTTTTCATCATCGTTTTCTATTCATTCCTCTCTCATCCTAGTTAAGCTAACTGGCCTGCAGTTCCCAGGGTTAGCATTTTCTGGAGTTGGCTGGTCATTTCATCCTCCATGAGAAGTGCTCAAGGGGCTTTTCTGCAGGAGCCCCAGCTTATATTGTGAAGGAACAACCACTGACATCGTTCAGCTTTTAAATTGCAGGACCGTGTGGCTCAGTGCTGCTGCTTCATTAGATTTTGTTCAAATCTGCGTGGGCTTCTCATCCCACATGCCCACAGTTGAGCACAATGATGGACCCCCATCCATATGTTCTGGACCCCAGAGCAGGACACCGTGGTTTTGACAAAGTAGTTAGCCTATCAGGCACTGCCCTTACTTGGTTTCCTTCATATTTATTTATTTTTGTGATCTAATTTACAGTATATTATGAGCAAGGAAATTACACAGAGATGGAACGAATAGAAAGTAAACATCCATAATGAGAGCAACTGGAACAGCCCCTCATGATACAAGAAGAAGTTACTGATGTTATTTTGGACTGTTAAGGTGAGTAGGATGGATGAGCATGTTGGGCTGACTGATCTTGTTACAGTTGTTCTAATGTTCTAAAGACCATCACAAACATGGCCCTGTGCAGTAAAGTGTCGTGGGTCTAGCAATAGAATGCCAGCTGTCTGAGCACATAGTGGACAGGGATGTGACCATTTCCCCCGCTGCAGCAGTGGACAGAGGAGACAAAGTGAAAAGACCAGGGATGGTCACTTCACCTAAGTAAATCAATGCTTTAAGAAGTCTGTAGGCAGTGCTCCATTGTTCCTGTCTGCAGTTGGGTGATTGGCTTCTTTTCTCGTTCATTGTGGCCATTTAAACATACAATTAGTTTAATTTGTGTGTTTATCACACTCCTCTTTACTTATCGATAAAACCAATCCATCATCCTTGTATGATTACCTCAGTTTGGAAGTGCAACAGTCAAAAGATGGAGAAAAAAATCTGAAAACAAAAATCAATTTCTTAAATTCTGTTTATAGTAAAAACAATTATCTTTGACATGGACTTAACTATAAATGTTCACATTTACTAAAACTGACTTTCTTATCAGCTTCTAAATATTTAGTTTAGGGTCTTTAATGTCCCATGTACAGTGAAATTCTTACCTGCATGTGACAGTCACCACGAAGCATATCGTCACTCAGGCCCCACGGCAAATGAGTTTAACTACCCCGACTTCAAAATTCATATCATGGATGAACATTGATGACAGCATCCTACTTACAGAAAATCTACTGCATTCTTTTTACATAGAAAACATTTTGTTGTCAGGATTTTTGGACATTTTAATCATCTGGCTGTTGCTACTCTGCAGTTAACTCAACAGCAGGGCTCAGCAACGGCCTGATGATACGCGCCTCCTAGCTTTCTAACTGAGCCTTTGACACTCCGTGTCTTCAGCAGCCCGCCCACCTCTGGACCTACAAGGGGTGCACTGTGACGTCAAATTGTAGGTCTCCCTGAAATTCCAACCTGTCATTGTCTCCAGGCTTTGGAGTGCCTGAGTAGATAGATAGATAGATAGATAGATAGATAGATAGATAGATAGATAGATAGATAGATAGATAGATAGATAGATAGATAGATAGATAGATAGATAGATAGATAGATAGATAGAGAGATAGATAGATACTTTATTAATCCCAAGGGGAAATTCACATACTCCAGCAGCACCTTACTGATACAAAAAACAATATTAAATTAAAGATTGATAATAATGCAGGTAAAAACAGACAATAACTTTATATAATGTTAACGTTTACCCCCCAGGGTGGAATTGAAGAGTCGCATAGTTTGGGGGAGGAATGATCTTCTCAGTCTGTCAGTGGAGCAGGACAGTGACAGCAGTCTGTCGCTGAAGCTGCTCTTCTGTCTGGAGATGACACTGTTTAGTGGATGCTGTGGATTTTCCATAATTGCTAGGAGCCTGCTGAGCGCCCGTCGCTCTGCCACAGATGTCAAACTGTCTAGCTCCATGCCAACAATAGAGTAGCCCCACTGGTCTCTGCATTTTAGCAGAGCTGCTGAGATGGCTCATGATGGCCATAATTAGCACTTGTTCTCCTCATTCTCAGGCCTTAGCCTTTGGTGAAGGTGCCACTTTGGTCAAGCTGTCTCTCCTGTCCCAGAGATGTGGCAATAGGATCTGCAATGTGACAAACCTGTCACTGTACTCTACAGATGGCTGGGTGGCCATTTAGCCGTGTCATGCTGTCAGTTCTATTTTTTTTGCAGCCTTTCCTTAGCCTTTAGAAATAACTAAGGCATCTGTTTGCGTATTTAAGAGGCCAAGGACCACAATGGATACATTTACCATATATACTCGTGTATAAGTTGGGTCTTGAAGCCCGAAAAATCAATCATAAAATCAGACCCGACTTATACGCCTGTTCAAAAATACGACACTTAATTTTATTTATTTTTTTTACATCTTCTTGCCTCCTCCAATCTCACTCCAGTTTCTCAGACACATCAAATTTTGTTGCAGGAGCATACTTACCAATTTCTTTCGCCACTTCAATGACTTTTAATTTAAAACTAGCTTTGTATTTTCTTCTGATCGAACGCTCCATCTTAGATAAGGGATGCTCTTACGATAAAGGTGTATGAGGGTGTGAGATACAAAAAAACACATAACAGTGCAAACTTCGCTTCGCAATAGTTTGGGTATTACCGTGTGGTTACGTAGGCACAATATATAGAAATAAACAGGCAGTGTACTCTGTGGTTACTCTCTCAGGTGGGCGTTAGCATATCATAATCTCTTGGACCAATACCGTGAGTTTTCCACATTTGACTTATACAACCATCATTCTAAAATACTGGAAATTATACGGTAAAATCAAGACCCGACTTATCTGCGGGAAAACTTAAACGTGAGTATATACGGTAATTTTACTAGCCAAAGTATCTGGTGTGCCTGGGTAAAAATAAAGGGAGGAAAAACTCTCTTTCGGAAATTCATATAACTAAACACAACCGACTATGAAACGAAATAACATACCCTTATTTGATAAAAGCTGTAATCCTGCAAGACAATGCCAAATTGAGAAGAAAACTTTGGACATACTTTCTCCTTTGGCCGCTACAAAGCTTTGGTCATGCTGATGACAATATCCTTCTTCCAGCGCACTCGTGCTGCCTGATGGGAACTGTAGTCTCCACGTTGGTGCTGGTTTTTTAGTTGCCCCCCCATAACCGCTCTTCCTGATATGACATTCAGGCTGACCAACGGCAACATGTGCAAAATTTCATGAAAATTGTTTTTTTGTGTGATTAGCGAACAAACAAACAGGCCATCAAACGGAAACTGCTGACAATTTGATTTACATAGACTGATGTGCCCTCTCATTAACATTAAAAAGTAAGAACGTTTTGCTTGGGGCACCATTTTTTTTTGACATAAGGGCACCTCCTTTTTGTGCATTTTGTTTACTCTGGTAACCAAGCAGTTGTCAAGCAAGGTCATCTGGAAGTGTGCAGCACGTGACCTCATCGGGTCAAAGGTGTAAAAGTTAGCTTTGCACACTAAAATTCTTAGCGCTAGTTTGTTGGCATCCCCCTTGATTCTCTTGCTACGATTTGTGTCTTTTGTTTTGGCTTTGTCTGTGCGAAGCTCTTCTGCTATGTTTACAATTTTGTTTCCCTAGTTATGACTTCTCCTGGTTTTCCCGATTCCTGGTTCACGTGCAGTCTCACTTTGCTTTGCCGTTTCCTAATCACAGTAGTTGCCATCGGTTTATTTTCTGCAAAATCTGGAAAGACTAATTTTGGGCTTCTCTCTTTTGCTTCCATGATGTCCGGGCTGAACATTTCCTTAACGTGTGGTGTTGTGTTCTTTGTCTGTTGGTTGTATGTTGCTGCTGATGTTAGCTTGTGGGGCACAGGTATGGCAGGAGCAGTCAAGCGCAAGGCGCAACAGTGGGAAGCGTAGTGACAGACCACATTACAAAGTTCAACATGCAGGCTTAGAAAGGGAGCTTTAAGAAGAAGTTGTTGCTGCATTACTAGTTTAACAGCGAGCAGCCAGTTTGGTTTTGGCTCTTTGCAGTGAGACCTCGCACTCCAGGTTCTGTATCAAACTAAACTGACTCTCGTCACTCAAAGTGGACACTCTCTGTGCCTCCTGGCCTGGTAGTGACCTTTCAGCTGATGAAAACTGGGCGTTTGTGGTTATTTCCTTATTTGTCTTTTTCATTTCCTAACGGCTTTTTGGTTCTCTTTCCGTCCTGCTAATCTACACAAAGAATGAAGAACTCCTTGAGCGTAAAGGATGAAGTCCGAGCTGAATTCTTTACATCTTCACACTATGCAGCGCCATTCACAGTGGGTCCCTCTTCATGGCAAATATGACACAAAATCTGAAAATAGAAACACTTAGCAGGCTCATAATTGCAGCGTTAATGGCTTATTTTTGAACTCTGAACCATTGTTGAACTCTGTTTATCCATGTCAGAGTTGTGAGGCCTGGCATCATTGGGCACAAAGAAAGAACCAGGCATAGATGGGATGCTGATCCATGACACAAGAATGCCCGTGGAGTGCTACCATGCCTTGGCACTATATTCAATGTTCACTGTACTGCTCACAATTCGGCACCAACAGCACCATTAGAAGCCCACATGATGTGGGGTTTAAGTGAAGGATGGCACTGTTCCATCTTACAAATGGGTGCCAGTAGCCCCTCACTTTGTCTCCCATTTCATCCTCTAAAAATAGAGTCTACATATTTCAGTGCCAGGGGCTTGGTGAATTGGTTTGAGTCTGATCCCTAAATGATTAAATGCACTTTTTTCACGTGTGTGCCACCACTGCCAGTGCCACCCAGATGACCTCCTCATAACTTGATGTCACTAACAGTTTCTACAGCAGCACTCCTTTCCAGGACTGCTCAGCTTCCTTTTAAAATCCGTGTTTTTCATTTAATTGATTTCATGTCCCCAGCAGCTGGGGCGGACCTGGCTGTGCTGCGGCACTTGGCTGCAAGTTGTTCGATTTCTCAGGGCTGTGCTGGCAGACCATCATTATCAGAGGAAAGCAGGCCAGCTTTCAACAAAGATAAGAGCCATCGGGGTGAGCCCAGGGGTGCCGGTTTGAGCAGCCTGTGCATGGAGACATAAAATCAGCCGTCCTCTCAGATAACTGGAACTGGCCTGGTGTCCTGTCCTGTTGTATTTGGGGCGCCATCAGTCCCCTGAGAAACTCGGCTTTCAAAAGTGGAGAGGAGAAGGTAATAGAAAACCTAAGAGCGGCTGGGAGGCCTTTCTAGTTTATGAGGGCACAGATATGGGCCGGGCAGTAAAAGGGAGGCATGGTGATTAGTCCTGTAGGTTTAGGTGGTCAAAACAAGAGTGTGTACATCCTGTGGGGCCTGGGGTGGCTACCCCATTTACATCTCCTCTCTGTCACCTCAAGTGGCTCCATTACCCCTAGTTGATGTCATAGGACCCCTTCTCATAAACAAACTCACCATAAAGCGGGAAAAGAGACAATGGCAGGAAGTGTCCGGGCCAGTTGTTTAAACTTTGTGGAGATGGCACCAGCTTGATGAGGACATCAGTCCTGCCCTCACACATCCTTAAACCTACTCACTGGCTTTCACCCACTTGCCGCCTGCTGGATGTGCCCCAATGTTTGTCTTGCAAGCTTTCATCACAGAGGAGGAAAACCACAAGATGTGCGTGAGACACTCTTTTTTAAAAGTCATGAGGGGTACAAAAGCTGCTGCCTGGCCGCAGGAAACCATTTGGACAGAATTTATTTTAGGAGTGTATTTACTGTAAGCTAATAAAAGCTTAGCGTGCCGGGCTGGCATTACCCACCATAAGTGTTCAGGCAGGCAGCACCCCTGGCCGTGTGTTGGCGCAGACAGCAGCCTAAGGCACTCACTAAACTAAACTAAAGCCCCTCCCTGATCAGCTGTAATGGAGGGTTGGGGGGGGTTCTCTTTGGAGTCATCCTTTAGCATCAGATAATCCGACAGATGATTAAAACATAAAGTCAAACCCAGTGACTCATCGCTTTCGGAATCCGAATCCCAGGCACAAACCTCATCGTTATTTTCACAGCTTAATCCGCGGAAGAGTCCAGCATGGCGTCATCTGCAGAGTAAAGCAAGTCTGCTGTTGTTAGTTCAGCATTTCGTGACGTTTACTCTGATCCGCAGGAAAAAACAGCGCAATACTCAGCTTCCACATGGGAAGACGTGGAGTTCATTCAGTGCTGCATACGTCACAGTGGTCTGTGTATTTAAGGGGCTTTGCGCTCTTATAGATAGATAGATAGATAGATAGATAGATAGATAGATAGATAGATAGATAGATAGATAGATAGATAGATAGATAGATAGATAGATAGATAGATAGATAGATAGATAGATAGATAGATAGATAGATAGATAGATAGATAGATAGATAGATACTTTATTAATCCCAATGGGAAATTCACATACTCCAGCAGCAGCATACTGATACAATAAATAATGTTAAATTAAAGAATGATAATAATGCAGGTGAAAAACAGACAATAACTATGTATAATGTTGAATGTTAACGTTTACCCCCCCGGGTGGAATTAAAGAGTCGCATAGTTTGGGGGAGGAACGATCTCCTCAATCTGTCTGTGGAGCAGGACAGTGACAGCAGTCTGTCGCTGAAGCTGCTCCTCTGTCTGGAGATGACCCTGATTAGTGGATGCAGTGGATTCTCCATAATTGATAGGAGCCTGCTGAGCGCCCTTCGCTCTGCCACAGATGTTAAACTGTCCAGCTCCATGCCAACAATAGAGCCTGCCTTCCTCACCAGTTTGTCCAGGCGTGAGGCGTCCTTCTTCTTAATGCTGCCTCCCCAGCACACCACTGCGTAGAAGAGGGCGCTCGCCACAACTGTCTGATAGAACATCTGCAGCATCTTATTGCAGATGTTGAAGGACGCCAGCCTTCTAAGGTAGTATAACCGGCTCTGTCCTTTCTTGCACAGCGCATCAGTATTGGCAGTCCAGTCTAATTTATCATCCAGCTGCACTCCCAGATATTTATAGGTCTGCACTATCTGCACACAGTCACCTTTGATGATCACTGGGTCCATGAGGGGTCTGGGCCTCCTAAAATCCACCACCAGCTCTTTGGTTTTCCTGGTGTTCAGTTGTAGGTGGTTTGAGTCGCACCATTTAACAAAGTCATTGATTAGGTCCCTATACTCCTCCTCCAGCCCATTCCTGATGCAGCCCACGATAGTGTCATCAGCGAACTTTTGCACATGGCAGGACTCTGAGTTGTATTGGAAGTCCGATGTATATAGGCTGAACAGGACCGGAGAAAGTACAGTCCCCTGTGGCGCTCCTGTGTTGCTGACCACAATGTCAGACGTGCAGTTCCCAAGACGCACATACTGGGGTCTGTCTTTAAGATAGTCCACGATCCATGCCGCTAGGTATGAATCTAATCCCATCTCTGTCAGCTTGTCCCTAAGGAGCAGAGGTTGGATTGTGTTGAAGGCGCTAGAGAAGTCCAGAAACATAATTCTTACAGCACCACTGCCTCTGTCCAAGTGAGAGAGGGATCGGTGTAGCATATAGATGATGGCATCCTCTGCTCCCACCTTCTCCTGATATGCAAACTGCAGAGGGTCGAGGGCGTGTTGAACCTGTGGCCTAAGGTGGTGAAGCAGCAGCCTCTCCATGGTCTTCATCACATGTGATGTCAGAGCAACAGGCCGAAAGTCATTCAGCTCACTCGGACGTGATATCTTTGGGACTGGGGTGATACAAGATGTTTTCCAAAGCCTCGGGACTCTCCCCTGTTCCAGGCTCAGGTTGAAGATGCGCTGTAGAGGGCCCCCCAGCTCCGATGACAGACCTTCAGCAGTCGTGGCGATACTCCATCTGGACCCGCTGCTTTGCTGGCACGAAGTCTCCTCAGCTCTCTGCTCACTTGCGCTGTTGTAATTATGGGTGGGGATGTCTTTCCTATACTGGTATCAGCAGAAGGATGTGTGGAGGGTGCAATACTCCGAGGTGAGAGTGAGAGTGGGTTAGGGTGGTCAAACCTGTTAAAGAAGTTGTTCATTTGGTTTGCTCTCTTCACGTCTCTCTCGATGGTGGTACCCCGCTTCGAGCTGCAGCCAGTGATGATCTTCATCCCATCCCACACTTCCTTCATGCTGTTATTCTGCAACTTCTGCTCCAGCTTTCTCCTGTACTGCTCCTTCGCCGCCCTGAGCTGGACTCGGAGTTCCTTCTGCATGCGCTTGAGCTAATGCTGATCACCGTCTTTAAAAGCCCTTTTCTTCTGGTTCAAAAGGCCCTTGATGTCACTTGTGATCCATGGCTTGTTGTTAGCATAGCAGCGTACAGTTCTTACTGGAACTACAATGTCCATACAGAAGTTGATGTAGTCAGTAGTGCAGTCAACAACTTACTCAATGTTCTCATTATGAGATCCCTGCAGGATATCCCAGTCTGTAGTTCCAAAAAATTCTCTGAGTATTCTCAGCCTCCTATACATAATAATAATAATAATAATACATTTTATTTATATAGCGCCTTTCCCATGCTCAAGGCACTTACAGAATAAATAAAGAACGGCAGAATATACAGTATATAGCATTGTACAAACCAGATAAATAAACAAAGAAGATTAAGACAGTAAATTCTGAAAAAAAAAAAAAAACAGACAACATAATTGATGGTCTAGCACACACATACAGGTTACATTGGCATCTTGACATAGATGTAAACTGAGAGAAAGGTAAAAAAGTCAAATAGAGCTAAAAGCCTTCCTGAACAGATGAGTTTTGAGTTGTTTTTTAAAGGAATTCATGGAGTCAGCTGACCTGATTAATTTTGGTAGGTCATTCCAGAGTCTGGGCGCTATACAGCTGAAGGCCCTGTCACCCATGGAGTGTAGATTAGTGAGGGGCACAACAAGATTACCAGAATCAGAGGACCTTAGTGGGCGGGCAGGCACATAGTGATGGAGGAGGTCACTGATGTAGTTTGGTGCGAGGTTATTTAAAGCTTTGTAGGTTATTAGTAGGATTTTATATTCGATTCTGTAGGACACAGGGAGCCAGTGAAGACGGAGCAGGATGGGTGTGATGTGCTCGCTGCTGCTGGTCCGTGTAAGGACTCTTGCAGCTGAGTTTTGAATAAGCTGGAGTTGTGATATAAGATTAGAAGGGGCACCTGCCAGTAGGGAATTACAATAATCGATGCGGGATGTGATAAAAGCATGGACAAGTTTCTCAGCATTAGAGAAGGAGAGGAAGGAGCGAACACGGGATATGTTACGGAGGTGAAAGTAAGAAAGTTTCTTAATGTGATTTATGTGGGCGGAATAAGTGAGGGAGGAGTCAAAAATGACACCAAGATTTTTTACAGTAGAGGCAGGTCTGATGAGATCACTGCCAAGATGGACAGGGAAGGAGCTCATTTTATTAAGTTGCATTTTAGTCCCAATTTGCAGGAGTTCAGTTTTATTGCAATTTAATTTTAAAGAGTTCTGCTCCATCCAGGTTTTAATTTCACTAAGGCAGGTTGTGAGCTGAGAAAGCTCTGATGAAGTTCCACTTTTAACATTGAAGTAGAGCTGAGTATCATCTGCATAAAAATGATAACCCAATCCATAACTACGGATAATATGGCCAAGGGGAAGCATATAAATACAGAAAAGCAGAGGACCAAGGACAGAGCCCTGAGGGACTCCTTGTGTGACTGGCACGGAGTTGGATCTGCTGTTGCCAAGACTAACAAACTCTTGCCTATCAGTCAGATAGGACTTGAACCACTGGAGGGCAGTGCCAGAGATACCCAGCATGTTCTCCATTCTGGACAGTAGGATGTCATGTCTAACAGTGTCAAATGCTGCACTGAGGTCTAACAGAATTAATATGCTGGTTTGTCCAGAGTCTGCTGCCATAAGCAAATCATTGGTTACCCGTAGCAGAGCAGTTTCACAGCTGTGCCGCGCCCTGAAACCAGACTGAAAGGGTTCCATCAAATTATTAGAGGTTAGGTAATTGGTGAGTTGGGAAGCTACAACACGCTCAAGAACTTTTGACAGGAAAGGTAAGTGGGAAATAGGCCGGAAATTGTTAAGATTGTCAGCATCAAGGCCAGACTTTTTTAACGTTGGGGTTACAGAAGCAATTTTAAAAGTGAGCGGCACAGAGCCAGTGTCAAGGGATGAGTTTATTATTGTTGTAACAGTCGGGATTATGGCATGAAGGCAGGATTTAAGTAGTGTGGTGGGGATGGGGTCCAGTACACAAGTAGTCGGCCTCATCTTACAAAGCAGGTTATTAACAGATGCAGATGTGACTGGTGAGAACTTAGAGAAGGAGCTGGATGGAGTGGGAAAACAGGGAGAGATATAAACAGATGATATATTTATGTTAGTTGAATTATTTAGATCTTTAATTTTGTTACGGAAAAAGTGGAGGAATTCCTCACAGACTTCAGTAGAAGAGGTAGTTGGACCAGATGCGGGTTCGAGTAGTTTATTAACTACAGAGAACAAAACCCTTGGGTTATCATGGCTACTTTCTATTATTCTGCCATAATGGGTGTTCTTGGCAGAAGTTAGTGCTTCTCTGTAAGCTCTTTGGTGGTCAGAGAAAGCCTGGATGTGCATGGTGAGGCCAGTCTTACGTGACATTCTCTCAAGGCGTCGGCCAGCTGCTTTCAGAGATCACAATTCTGAGTTATACCAAGGAGCTGAGCGTTTAAAGGAAACCTCCTTATGTTTTAAAGGAGCTGTTTTATCTAATGCTGAGTGAAGGGCTGTGTTATAGTGGTCAACAAACTATCTAGTGTTGGTGGAATAGGTGCAGACAGTAAAAGATCAGAAATGGATCCAGAAAGGATAGAGGGACATAACCTGCTGATGACCTGTCATTCTTTCATATACGGCATATTTAATTTCTACTTATTATTAATATCGTTACATTGCTTGTTTTTTCCTTTTTATTATCACTAGTTATGTTAGTTGTTTAAGACCAGTAATAGAATATTTTTTTAAATATTTGATGTCTCTTACCTTATATACAATGTCTGAGTTCCTCGTACATGCTTAAAAAAGCAACATATATAAATACCACTGACTCACTCATCACGAAATCTCCCGAACTATGAGGACTTGGGACATGAAATTTGGAATGTAGGTTACCTTCGGCCCATTGGTGCTCGCTAAAAAAACTGTTTAAAAAAATCGTGGTCCAAGTGCGTTCTGTCTGTATATCTGTCCGCATTTCACGTGAGAAGCACTTAACGGATTTAGATTTGGTTGATTTCTATAATTTACTTGAACTTTCCGGTTGATTTTGCGACTTCTCTCATCGCGCTAAGTACCATAGTTCGCTAGCAGTACCAATGTAGTTATGCAAATCCAACAGAGTGGCTGTGGGCCAAGAACAGGGGGTGGGGCCTTCCTCATTCCCTCGCCAACCTCTGTTGGAGTGCACCTCGCCTCCGCGTAGCTAGCGATACCTGTTTGTTCAACAGACATTAGCATCTACAGATTGTTAAGGAGTAACGTTTGATGTTATTGAGAGAGAGATCAGAGCTCCGTGTGTTTTAAAGGGTAGCTGCTGATTGCCAGAGATATCAGGGCCGTGTGCTTTTCTCCCCACGCGAGGAACGCTTTCTCGTCAGAGCTGAACACGATCAGATACAGTGCCAACGTCTATTGATTTGTCCTGTTTCATTACTATGTGTGCGCAGCCACAGGATATAGCTAGTATACAGTCATATGAAAAAGTATTGGAACCCCTCTTAGTTCTTTGGAGTTTTGTTTATTTTTGGCTGAGCTTTCAAAGTAGCAACTTCCTTTTAATCTATGACATGCCTTATGGAAACAGTAGTACTTCAGCAGTGACATTAAGTTTATTGGATTAACAGAAAATATGCAATATGCATCATAAAATTAGACGGGTGCATAAATTTGGGCACCCCAACAGAGATATTACAACAATACTTAGTTGAGCCTCCTTTTGCAAATATAACAGCCTCTACATGCCTCCTATCCCCTTTGATGAGTTTCTGAATTCTGGATGGAGGTATTTTTGACCATTCTTCCAGTTCAGTTAAATTTGATGGCTGCCGAGCATGGACAGCCTGCTTCAAGTCATCTCATAGATTTTCGATGATATTCAAGTCAGGGGACTGTGACGGCCATTCCAGAACATTGTACTTCTCCCTCTACATGAATGCCTTTCTAGATTTTGAACTGTGTTTTAGGTCATTGTCTTGTTGGAATATCCAACCCCTGCGTAACTTCAACTTTGTGACTGATGCTTGAACATGATCCTGAAGAATTTGTTGATATTGGGTTGAATTCATCCGACCCTCGACTTTAACAAGGGCCCCAGTCCCTGAACTAGCCACACAGCCCCACAGCATGATGGAACCTCCACCAAATTGGACAGTAGGTAGCAGGTGTTTTTCTTGGAATGCGGTGTTCTTCTTCCACCATGCAAAGCGCTTTTTGTTATGACCAAATAATTCAATTTTTGTCTCATCAGTCCAAAGCACTTTGTTCCAAAATGAATCTGGTTTGTCTAAATGAACATTTGCATACAACAAGTGACTGTTTGTGGCGTGAGTGCAGAAAGGGCTTCTTTCTCATCACCCTGCCATACAGATGTTCTTTGTGCAAATTGCGCTGAATTGTAGGACGATGTACAGATACACCATCTGCAGAAAGATGTTCTTGCAGGTCTTTGGAGGTGATCTGTGGGTTGTCTGTAACCATTCTCACAATCCTGCGCATATGCCTCTCCTGTATTTTTCTTGGCCTGCCAGACCTGGGTTTAATAGCAACTGTGCCTATGGCCTTCCATTTCCTGATTACATTCCTTACAGTTGAAACTGACAGTTTAAACCTCTGAGATAGCTTTTTGTAACCTTCCCCTAAGCCATGATACTGAACAATCTTTGTTTTCAGATCTTTTGAGAGTTGCTTTGAGGATCCCATGCTGTCACTCTTCAGAGGAGAGTCAAAGGGAAGCACAACTTGCAACTGACCACCTTAAATACCATTTCTCATGATTGGACACACCTGTCTATGAAGTTCAAGGCTTAACGAGATAATCCAACCAATTTGGTGTTGCACGTAATCAGTATTGAGCAGTTACATGCATTCAAATCAGCAAAATTACAAGGGTACTTAAATTTTTTGCACAGCCAGTTTTTCACATTTGATTTAATTTCATAAAACTAAATACTGCTTCACTAAAAATCTTTGTTCGGAAAACACCCCAGTACTCAAATGTTCCTAGGAAATGAAAGGCATACCACTGTTATCTTTTTTGTTGAAAGTAGAGTAAATTATTATGCAGGCTGAAAGGGGTTTCCAAACTTTTTCATATGACGGTATATACAGTATATATATATATATATATATATATATATATATATATATATATATATATATATATATATATAGATATATATATATATATATATATACATATATATATATATACATATATATACACACACACACACACACACACACAGTGCTAGTACCGGGTTAGACAACTCTTGCCTTCAGAACTGTTGTAATTCTTCATGCCATCGATTCAACAAAGTGCTGGAAACAATCCTCAGGGATTTTGGTCCATATTGACATGAGACCATCACGCAGTTGCTGCAGATTTGTCAACTGCACATCAATGATGTAAATCTCCTATTCCATCACATCCCAAAGGTGCTCTGTTGGATTGAGATCTGGTGACAGTGGAGGCCATGTGAGTACAGTGAACTCATTGTCATGTTCAGAAACCAGTTTGAGATGATTTGAGCTTTGTGACATGGTGTCTTACCCTTCTGGAAGTAGCCATCAGAAGATGGGTACTCAGTGGTCATAAAAAAATGGAGCAACAAGGTAGGCTGTGGCATTTAAATGATGCTCATTTGATACTAAGGGGCCCAAAGTGTGCCAAGAAAATAGCCCCCACACCATTGCACCTCCACCAACAACAAGAACCGTTGATACAAGGCAGGATGCTTTCATATTCCAAATCATATTATGTGATATCATCTACTGTTAAATTCTGGTCTGTACTTTTAACAATGTTTATTTTTATACTGTATTGAGGATTTGTTCTGTTCTATGTATTGTACTGTATTGTATTGACCCCCTTCTTTTTGACACCCACTGCACGCGCAACCTACCTGGAAAGGGGTCTCTCTTTGAACTGCCTTTCCCAAGGTTTCTTCCATTTTTTCTCTACAAGGGTTTTTTTGGGAGTTTTTTCTTGTCTTCCTAGAGAGTCAAGGCTGGAGGGCTGTCAAAAGGCAGGGCCTGTTAAAACGCATTGCAGCACTTCTTGTGTGATTTTGGGCTATACAAAAATAAATTGTATTGTATTGTATATTGTTAATACCAAATTCTGGCCATTATCATCCAAATGTTGCAGCAGAAATCGAGACTCATCAGACCAGGAAATGTTTTTCCAGTCTTCTTTTGTCCAGTTTTGGTGAACCTGTGCAAATTGTAGCCTCAATTGCCCATCCTTAGCTGATAGGAGTGGCACCCCAAGTGGTGTCCTGCTGCTGTAGCCCATCTGCTTCAATGTTCAATGTGTTGAGTGTTCAGAGATGATCTTCTGCATACCTTGGTTGTAACGAGTGGTTATTTGAATTACTGTTGCTTTCCTATCAGCTTGAATCAGTCTGGCCGTTCTACTCTGACTTCTGGCATCAATAAGGTATTTTCAACCCCAAGAACTGACGCTTACTGGTTATTTTTCCTTTTTCGGACCATTCTCTGTAAACTCTAGAGATGGTTGTGCATGAAAGATCAGCAGTTTCTGAAACACTCAGACCAGCCTGTCTGGCACCAACAACCATGGCACATTCAAAGTCACGTAAATCACCTTTCCTCCCAATTCTAATGCTTGGTTTGACCTTCAGCAGGTCAACTTGACAATGTCTACATGCATAAATGCATTGAGTTGCTGCCATATGATTGGCTCATTAGATATTTGTGGTAACAAGCAGATAAACAGGTGTACCTAATAAAGTGTGTATATCATAACCTGTTACTTTAGCACTCTAGCGAAGGAGAATGCAGTGGCAAAGCAAAGTTGCTCCACTGTCTTAGAGGCCTACAAAGTCAGTGGGCTTCTCTGGCTGGAAATCCACCAATGCTGAGGCACATATCCAAAGCCGCTATATGGTTCCTGAGTGACTTTCAAAGTGAAGTGGCCCAACTGGGGGGTATAAGCCCAGAGATGCTGCGGGAATAAAAGAGCAGAGCACTGAGTTTAAGAGGTTGCCAGCAGAAAGCATGCATGTAGAGCAAGACAGTGAAAGTTCACAGTGTGATATGAGTGAGCCTGCGGGTGCAACATGGTTTCAAACACCCACACGCAAGGGCAGGCAAAACTGCACCTGATCAGAGAAGAAACTAGGGTGCGTGACTCAACGACACTTGTTATTGGGGCACCCCAGAAGACATGAGTGAGGACTGCCTGGGCAGGAGGGCTAGCTGTACAAAACCGTAGTGCAGCCCGCCAGCAATCGTCTTTTGACCAGACTTCCGGCTCGCTGACACGGCTTTACTGCTGAGCAGGTAGAGCAGAGAAAACAGCTTTTAGGTTTGCATATATTAGTGTGCACAGTTTACTTCCGATTTGTATTACTATTATTTTTGGGTGCAAGTAATCTGTGGTTGTAGGTGCTCATTTTTTCAGGATTGTCTCTGTGCATCATTTTTCACTTTTTGTTTTTCTGTCCGTTCTTCATGAACTGTCTGTGGGTGAAGAAGGAGGAAGATAAAGCTGTTTGTTTATCTTTTTGTTGGATTTTTCCCATCACTTCTTGCTTTGGAGTCAATTAAATTATTGTATATAGCATTTGCACTTATTTTTTGTGTTGTCACATTGAACTGTATATGTTTGCAAGACCTTACTGAAAACAGTTATTGGCACCTCATCATTGTCTATTTCTCAAGTCTCCCATCCCCTGGTCGTTCGGTTACTAGCTCCAGGTGCCCGCAGTCTGAAACATTACCATTACACGGGCACCTCACCCTAGCCCTGAGTCACCCAGGCCAAACTGGCCAATCAGAACAAAGCTAAACTGATCAATCAGGCGTCTCAGAGGAACTGAAAACTCACACAACTACAGTAGAGTTTTATTGTCTAGTAGATTCTTGAATTTTTTTTGCCTTCTTTTCAATGTACCAGTTCTTGTGTTTTTTAATGATTTTCAACTACAGTATATTGTATCATTAATATAAATTACTTTTACACCGTAATAAGTAACATACAGCTCTTTTATTAAGTATAATGAAAAAGATGGCTTTAAGGTTACACTTGCTTTTATATGCTGCAGCCTGGCCCCGCTTTTTACTTGCTTGCTTAGATGCAGATACGATGTAATGTAAAGTCAAGGACAGTGTGTGCCATGAAAAAGCTTAGCAGGCCATTGTTTTAGAAATGCAACTGCTTAAACGTTCAATCTTGGCTGATCCTTGTCCGTCAGGTAACTTTCATTTGAGAACCACATATGGCTCTTCCTGGCTTTGACTTAAATTGTGTAACTGATCAGTGAAGAGGTTTGGGGGACACCTGCACAGGGTATGAAGTAACGATGGTCAAGTGATGGACATTAGGTAATGGTGGGAAGAACTGGAAGGAGGAGAGTGTCTTGCATAGACGGTAAGAAATGTAATAGAAACCGATGCACTTCCTAGTTTAAGCAGTTGCACCATGGTCGGGTCTCTTTGTTAAATTGCTCTGTAAGAAAGATTTTTATTTTCTGCACTTTTATCTGGGCTCTGAGACTGCCTTCTTTCAAGAGAGAGAACTTTGACCCAGCCTGTGAGAAAAGTAGTTCTTGGGCTGTGCCAGGAGAAACACTGAAAAGGCTCTTTGTTCCCGGAGATTTCTAGCAAAAAGGACAGAGGCTCCTAGTTAGATACTGATTGGTTTATTGTACCAAACTAATAGCATCTTCACGTTATAAAAAGTGTTAGCATGCCCTGGCAATTTAGTACCCCACAGCCACCGACGTGCTCAGCTCTTGAACATTTTGAATCGGGACCCTCTGTGACCTTCCAGCCTCCAGGTGTTTGCAGGCTCTGAGAACATCTGGAGAACCAAAGACATCCCTGCAGCGCTCATCTCTGTCGACTTTCATCAAGGGCCTCCCAACAGAGCCTTACTGTGGATTCTTCAGCACAAGTGAGTTATAAGATTACTGCCTGTGTCCTGATTGGTTTTTATTGTTGTCGGTCATTTTGTTGTTCCTGCAGCTTTGAGGCAGCACCATGGACTGCATTTCCCAGCACTGACCTACTTCAACCACCCCTTGCTGGACACAATTTCTATGATGGCCAGGCACCAGAGAGAGAGAGAGAGCCTTGGCACAATCCATAGGACAGTAGTCTCATGGGCCCATCTTGAGATCATCTTGTGTTGGTGCATATTTAAATAACAAAACTATGTGTCGTCTTTAGCGCTGTTCCAGTGCACAGTGCAGTGGACTAACGCTACATTTTCAGAGCTTACACTAACATTGCAGGAGCCAGTAAAGGGCACAGTAACTAAACCAAACCACATTGTGAACAGAGATTTAACTGTCTAGTCTAGCTCCAGTATGATGGGGAATGTTCTAGAATGAATATCCACACACATAATACAGACTGTTACCAACATGAAAAAGCATGTACCGTATATACTCGTGTATAAGTCGGGTCTTGAAACCCGAAAAATCATCATAAAATCAGACCACGAGTTATATGCCCGTTCAAAAATGCAACAATTCATTTTTTTTTTTTACATCTTGCTTCCTCCAATCTCGTATCAGTTTCTCAGATGCATTGAATTTTGTTGCAGCAGCACAGTTACCGATTTCTTTCGCTACTTCAACGTTTCATTTAAAACCAGCTTCATATTTTCTTCTGATCAAATGCTCCATCGTAGATAAGGGATGCTCTTTCGATAAAGGTGTATGAGGGTATGAGATACAAAAAAACAGAAATCAGTGCAAATGTTTCTGCGGAATAGTTTGGGTATTACTGTGTGGTCACGTAGGCACAATAGAGAGAGAGAGAGAGAGAGCGGTTAGGAGCATCCACTGAAACAGCGTATTGACTCACCCACATAGAATAAAAGGCATTGTGCTCCGAGGTTACGCTCTCAGGTGGGCGTTAGCATATCATAATCTCTTGGACCAAAAGCGTGAGTTTTCCGCATTCAACTTATATTTTCTACATAATAAAATACCAGAAATGATACAATAAAATCAGGTGCCGACTTATCCGCAGGAGAACTTATCCGCGAGTATATACAGTACGATATGTGTAAATATACCTGCTTTTCTGCATTATCTACAAAATTAGAAAACAGACAAATAATGGAGGCAAAGCTACTTAATTCAAATCAGAATTCACTTTATTGGCCAGGTACACTAATGTGTAGTAGGAGTTTGTTTTGATAGTATTGGCACAGCATACAGAGACAATACAGAACAACAACAAAGAAAAATAGAAGAAGATAAAATATAAAATAATAAACTATGATGCAGCACACAAGGGCAATG
Organism: Erpetoichthys calabaricus; assembly: GCF_900747795.2. Lineage (NCBI taxonomy): Eukaryota > Metazoa > Chordata > Cladistia > Polypteriformes > Polypteridae > Erpetoichthys > Erpetoichthys calabaricus. Next base: position 204,249,202 of record NC_041395.2, read on the forward strand.
AAAAAAAATAAAGAGACCGTAGGATCAAAATGTCCAGGCAGTCTAGTGGACAGGTATATATAGATTAGTCAGAATAACTGCATGGGTTAAAAACTGTTTAGGTGACGAGTTGTTTTAGCTTTCACTGCAAGGAGACATTTACCGGAGGGAAGTCTTTGGAACGGGTGCCACCCTGGGTGAGTCGGATCTTTGCAGCCCTCTTTCTTAGCCTGGACTCATATAGGACTTCAATGTGCAATAAATTACAACCTATGATACTTTTACAGGCTTTGCTTAAGCTTTGCAGATCAACTTTAGCCTGAACAGAGGCAGCACCAAACCAGACAGTTACAGATGAGGTCAGAGTGGACTCCTGTGTGTAAAATTAATATTGCTTGAGGGAGAGTGGATTTCCTCAACTGATGCAAAAATAAAACATTCTCTGATGGACTTTCTTAATAATGTATGTGATGTTATTGTCCCACGTAAGGTTTAGTGACATCACAGTGCCCAGATGCTTAAATAATTCTGTCATCTCAACAGCGGAGCCAGTTATAGCAAGTGATAGGTGAGCAGATGACTGTTTCCTGTAATCTATTATTGCTCTCCTCTAAGTATTTTCAATGTCAGGACCAAATTATTATGGCTGCACTACAAAGTCAGGTTTTCCACTTCTTGTCTGTATATGGACTCATCATTGTTTGAAATGAGGCATATTAGTGTGATGTGATCTGCAAATTTAAGAAGTTCAACAGACGAATTGCCAGTCATATTTATATATTGCCACAAAAACACAGGCAAGAGTCATAAAAAGGTTTGGAGCAGTCACTCGTATAACATTTCCTGGCTGCAAAAGGATAAATTGTTCACATTGATGTGCTCTGAGCAGAGTCCAAAACAGAACTGATGAGTTAGGGTAAATATGGCGGAAGTGGAAGGGTCCTCTTCCATAGGCCCGGACCCGGACATGACGTCATCAAAAAGGCCAGTACCGAAAGGCTCTTCATTCATAGGTTCTACACCAGAAGAGACATCATCAGAGGGGCCAGAACCAGAAGTGACATCACAGAAGGCCCCAAAGTGATGTCATCAGAGGGCCTGGAGCCAAAAGTGATGTCATCAGGGCCAGGGAGGAATTTCCCGAGAATGGTCTGCAGGAAAGCGAGAAAAAAGGTCAGTGCACTCCGCTACCCCCTGATCTGGAGTGGAATTACTCTCATTTAGACCCTTTAGCTGCCTCCCATGTGCATGTCTGTGACAATAGTGAGAAAGTCTGGTGATTTTCATATCGAAGAGCTCTGGAATTATTCTTTTGAAAGCAGAGCCAACATCCACAAGACAAGATCCTCACACATACCCCTCGCTTATAAAGGTGTTTTGTTATTAAAGCACAGACCTAAATTCACAGCATCCTCCACAGACCAGTTGGCTCTGAATGCAAACTGAAATGAAGTCTCTTGTAGTATTCCTGAGATAATTTAGGATAAGGCGTTCAAAAGTCCTCATTGCCCACAGAGTTTAAACCTACTGGCCTGTAGTCATTCAGGCCTGTGACCTTTGATTTGTTTTGCTACTGGAATGATAGAGGAGGTCTTGAAGCAGACAGAAACCGTACACAGATCCAGAGATTAGCTGAAATGGTTTGCAAATACTGTAGACAACTGGTCTGCACAGTGCGTGAGTATGGAAGTGGAAATAAAGTCCGGTATTGCAGTTTTTTTTTTTAATATTTTGCTTTTTGAATAAGCTGCAGATGTCTTTTGTAGTGATGACAGAAGTGGGAAGCTGAGAAGAGGAGGAATGTAGAGTAGTAACAGTGAGAGTATCAGATAGATTTATGTCCCTTTACAGACAACAGGCTTTATGCACACAGTAGTGCTCATGTACTTCTGGTGATATTTCAGCCAGCTCAGTCACTCTATTGTCCATTCTGCGGTTGGGATGTTTGTATAGTGGTGAGAATTTCCGAGAAAAAGAAGTGTACATTTCAGCGTACAGCTAGCTCTACAGCTGAACACTGTTGTGTACTTTCATGTCGAGCTTCCAGTAAGTACAACAAGGTCATTCGTTTTCATGCATTTCCCTCCAATGCAGAAACCCAATGTGGATGGATCATCACTATACTGAGAGCTTTGTGGTTAGTATGGTGTTTTAAAAAAAGAGGATTTTCATGAGCCAGGGCAGCAAATGTTGAAGAAGAGAGTGGTCCCTTGCATTATTAGAGTGGAACAATTTCTCCATTCCACTTTCAAGACCCGGGGATTGAGAGAGGAGAAAGCGGCCGACGGAGGATGACACACCAGGCGAGGAGGAGGATGACCCTAACCCTACCCCTACCCCTAACCCTAATTCTACGACTATGCTTCAGCTCCAGATCTAGCAGTTGTCGACCTGTTGCTTGACGGAAACAAATTGAGACCCTTATAAAGAAGCAGCGGTTTGGCATTTACTGTTTTGCCGGCTCAAACAGAGACATTCACTTTTTTACAAGGTAAGATGTCCAGCAGACTCCTGTTATTATGTATTAAGATTACATACATGTTCAGCTCTCCCTCACCTACATGTCCAGGTCTTACCTTTCCAATTGTGTATTTAGTTTGAAGTCCTTCTCCTTTTTAGCTCCTGACGTTTGGCACAATGTGACTAGGCAAGTCCTGAAGTAATCAAGTAAAAAACGCCATAGTGAGTCCATTTTGATATCAGCACCGGAAGTACAGCAGCTGGCCAACGTGGAATCTGGAAAAGAGTGTGCATAAATTCTATTGTTCCTGCAGCTTATCTGAGTACTTACTCTTGGCACCTTTGATCCCTTTCTCCAAGATATACTTGGCTTTCCTGTATTCCTCCTGATTGTCCTGGCACAGTCTCCTGAATTCTGAGGTGAACTAAGATGTATCATTGCTTAAATTCATAATTGTATTTTTTGGAATGCAACCATCATCACAAAAACGAATATATGAAGTTACAGCATCAGTGCATTCATGTATGTTGGAAGTGGCAGTTTTGAAGGCACTACAGTCTGTTGAGGCAAAGAAGTCCTGAAGCTCCTCTATTACTTTGCTGATCTTTGTAGTTATTCTTTTGACTGGCTTTATAGTTATCAGTTTTTGTATGTAAGCAGGAATAAGGTGAATCATAGAATGGCCAGAATTAGGCCAGATGGAGGATCGCAGGAATCGTCAGGTAGATGGGTCCTTTCATCGGATTGGCTGGCCCAGCACTGGAATGGCAAATAGGGGGAGGCAGCTTGATGGCCGAGGTCTCCAGGACTCTGAACAAATCCAAATCCTATTATGTAATATCAACTACTGTTTAAATTCTGCTCCATACTTGTAATATTTATATTTCTAAACTGTATTGAAGATTCTTGTGTTCTGTTCTGTGTATTGTACTGTATTGTATTGACCCCCTTCTTTTTTGACACCCACTGCACGCCCAACCTACCTGAAAAGGGGTCTCTCTTTGAACTGCCTTTCCCAAGGTTTCTTCCATTTTTTACCTACAAGGGGTTTTTTTGGGAGTTTTTCCTTGTCGTCTTAGAGAGTCAAGGCTGGGTGGCTATTAAAAGACAGGGCCTGTTAAAACCCATTGCAGCACTTCTTGTGTGATTTTGAGCTATACAAAAATAAATTGGATTGTATTGTATAATTACCAAGGAGGAGGCATGATAAGCATCCTTAATAGCTGCATAGCAGTGATCTAGAATATTTTCATCTCTGGTAGGGCATTTTATTTGCTGTTGATATTTAGGAAGGACCTGGTTAAAACTGACATGGCTAAAATCACCCAAAATAATGATTTGTGAGTCCAGGTTGTCTTTTTTAACCTGAGTGATTACATCACCAAGTCTCGCATTAGTGCACGGACAAAGGTAAACACTGGCCAGAATCAATGAAGAAAACTTCTATGGTAAATAAACTGGCTTACAGATTATAATAATCAATTCTCGGTCAGGAGTGCATGATTTAAAAAGAACCGTCACATTGTTTGTTACACCAACCTTGATTAATCTAGAAACACACTCCTCCGCAGTTTGTTTTGTTGCAAAGTTTAGTGACACGGTCCGCATGGTGCAGCGGGTAAGTCCGATGCAGATTCGGGAATAGAGACATTGAGCCAGATTTCAGTGAAGCACAGAGCAGATAAAAATAAAGTCAGTTTTAGTATTTATTGACCGTTGCAGTTTGTTAGCTTTGTCTGCCAGCAAGCACCCATTAAGACAGAAATATTCCAGGCAGTGATTGCCATAGTCCTCACTTCCCTAATCGAACCAGGACCCCAGCTCTTTTACCTGTAGTCTGTTTAGCTGCATGAGCATCAACAAAGTTATAATATTTACCAATATATAATACCTGGAGTCATATCAGGTGACACAATGCAACCGATATTCAAAAGCTTTTCCTGGGTATATGTTATATAACTGTGCATGGTGACAACGAATTTAACACAAAAAGAATGACAAATGACACCAAACTACCATACTACCATCCTAGGCACCATCAAAGGCCTGAGTCTGATTTTGAATTAAAGATCTAGTAAGGTGCGACTAACTATCCAAATTCTCATCAAGCTGTTTCTTCTCTACTTATTCTTTTTTGTGTTGGTGTGTGCTGACACCATCACTGCTGCTAGACTGTACTGAGAGTTTGGTGTTGCGGGTTGTCCATTTGTGAAACTTCATTAAAATACAGTGTTTGTTCCTAAAACTTCATTTCTGGTTGCCTCTAAGGAGCTGTGTAGTACTTTTCCCATCTTTTTTCCCTTCCTAAGGGTTTTCTTTTGCGGTCTTTTCAATTAACAAGGAGTAAAGACAAGTGTGAGTGATGGTGTGTGGACATCTTGGCAATGCAAAGAGGTGGCCATGGTGGTGGCAGGGATAGCACAAGTAGACAGTTAGCTGGCTTTGTGTCTAATAATAATAATGATACGTGTCATTTATGTCTATTAATTGTAAACTAAGAAGGTGTGTTTCCCAGTAAGGTAAGAATTAATTGAATACTAGTTAACTTGGGGACTTAGCACACAAGCTGGTGAGCATTTCCATTAGATGGGAGGCAAAGGTAAAGAGCACGTTTCAAAAGAGGGCATTTAAGCAGTTATACTTTTGATAGTTGTGTTTGGTTAAAAGAACGAAAGAGGTAAAGAAACATTTTTTGGGAACAGACAAGCTTAAGGGAAAGTCTAGTAAGAGGTTAAAACACATTCAGCGGGCTACTATAAATGCAGGGGAGTGAAGAAAACATGTAGTGGTTAGAGCATCTTAAACAGTAAGAAGGAGAGGCTTAGAAAGGGCCAATAAGTATTAAACAGATTATGCAGGTTTTTTATTAATTATTAACTGTAACCCAAATAAATTTTAATCATGAGGCCAATACAATGCAAGTCCTGTATTATAGTCAGCTTTTTGGAAGCTGGCTTCAGTGAGGACACCTCTCAGGAGTTCTATGTTTGTGGGAGAGGTGCCAGCTGACCCAACTCCTCAAACTCAGGGTAACTGAGCTTCAGGAAGAGATGGGTCAGCCTGTGTTGTAGCAAAGAATTGGAAGATCTTGCGCATGTGTCCGTTAGGGAGATAGTATGCACCCCCAAAGTGGATCGAAGCGAGTCTCCAGATTCGAGTGGCAGAGAAAGGTGGGTCACAGGCAGCCTTACTTTAAGCACAAGGGAAGAATTGCACACTGTTCTGTAGCATCAACTCCATTTCTGTCCGTTTTTAGGACATTGGAATGCTTGACATTAGGACTCTCATCCTTACCTATCAATGGGTTACCTCGAAACCAGTCTTAAGAAAGAGGGAAGTAGTGATAGTGGGGGACTTGATCGTTAGGGGTTTGAGAGTCTTGTGTGGAGTATTACCTTCCAGGTGCACAGATAGAAGACCTCCCCAGAAGTGTGTATAGGCCATTGGTTTGAGTGACAATGGATCCAGTTTTCGGTGTCCATGTTGTAACAAATGACATTCATACAGACTGTTAGTTATGTAATATAAATATAAAATGTAAGTACCAAAGTGAGGTGAAGAACTAACACTTCTCTGAAAGTCTGGTTGTGTCACGTAAAAGAGTTAACATGTAGCTCAAATTTTGTTGTAAGATACTGCAGCACAGGTTGGACCTGCTCCACTGTGATTGTTCACATTGTGTGTTGGGGAAGCGTATGAGTAGGTTATTTGAGGGCTGTAAAAACCAGAGAATGGTGGGGGAGGCAGGAGGTTTAGGAAAGGCCTGGTTTAGAACTTCATATAAAGCGTAAAACAACAGTGTAAAAACAAATACACAAGACAACTCGGAAAGTTCAAGTACTTGGTTAAAAAGCCAAAGTAAAGTAATACTTTAAAAATTGCGTGCCTTAATGCTAGTTGTAATGAGGTGCAATTATATGTAGCCACACATAACTTTTGTATAACAGTAATAACAGAAATCTGGCTAAATAATAAGGTGTCACATGAGAGGTTGGGCATCAAATTAAAAGAAGTGGGAGTTCAGGGTGATGTTTCTAGATGGGTGCAGAATTGTCTCAGACACAGGAAGCAGAGGGTGATGGTGCAAGGAACCTCATCAGAACTGGCCGATGTTAAGAGTGGTGTTCCACAGGGGTCAGTGCTAGGGCCGCTGCTATTTTTAATATATATAAATGATTTAGATAGGAATATATGTAACAAGCTGGTTAAGTTTGCAGATGATACCAAGATAATTTGAAATCCGTTATATCATTACAGAAGGACTTGGACAGCATACAGGTTTGGGCAGATTTGTGGCAGATGAAATTTAATGTCAGTAAATGTAAAGTATTACACATAGGAAGTAAAAATGTTAGGTTTGAATACACAATGGACGGTCGGAAAATTGAGAGTACACCTTATGAGAAGGATTTAGGAGTCATAGTGGACTCTAAGCTATCGACTTCCTGACAGTGTTCAGAAGCCATTAAGAAGGCTAACAGAATTGTTAGGTTATATAGCATGACGTGTGGAGTACAAATCCAAGGAGGTTCTGCTCAACCTTTATAATGCACTGGTGAGGCCTCATCTTGAGTACTGTGTGCAGTTTTGGTCTCCAGGCTACAAAAAGGACATAGCAGCACTAGAAAATGTCCAGAGAAAAGCCAGGGTTACAGGGGTTGAATTATGAGGAAAGATTAAAAGAGCTGAGCCTATACAGTTATACTGAGCCTATACAGTTTAAGCAAAAGAAGATTAAAAGGTGACATGATTGAAGTGTTTAAAATTATGAAGGGAAATAGTACAGTGGATCGAGACTGTTATTTTAAAATGAGTTCATCAGGAACACGGGGACACAGTTGGAAACTTGTTAAGGGTAAATTTCGCACAAACATTAGGAAGTTTTTCTTTACACAAAGAACGATAGACAGTTGGAATAAGCTACCAAGTAGTGTGGTAGACAATAAGACATTAGGGACTTTAAAAACTTGACAATGTTTTTTTGGAAGAAATAAGTGGATAGGACTGGCGAGCTTTGTTGGGCTGAATGGCCTGTTCTCATCTAGAGTGTTCTAATAATAAAGATAGGTAGAAGTTGTGGCTCCATGGGAGTTCTCTACAACTCTGTTGGGATCCGGGGGTCCCACCAGGGGGAGCTGCAGTGGTTCCTGAGCCCATGTGGGCGGTTCTTCCACCACACCCGGAAGTGCAGCCAGAAATTGGTCATCAAACACCTGGAGCACTTCCGGGTGGGCTATAAAAGGAGCCAGAGTCGAAAGGAGAGAGACTAAGCTTGCTGGAGACAAGTGGTGAAGATAGAGAGTGAAGAAGAAAAAGTATTGTGTGTGTGCTTAGTGTTTATTGGGACTGCGTTGTGCTTTTGGGAACGGGGAAGACGTTGCCCACAGGCGAACATAAAAGAAAATAAAACATTTATTTGTTTTATCAGTGTGCCTCCTCCATCTGTCTGTGTCAGGTTGAGCACTGACATAGCGGCTTTTCTCACAAAGCATAACATAGACAGATACATGCCATTTAAGAAAGACAGGAAAACCAAAAGGATGGAGGAGTCGCTATTTATGTAAACAATTTAAATGCAAGACTTCTTCAAGCAGATGGTGAACCACAGCTTGGTGAGGTTGTTTGGACAGCATTAGAGGTCAGGACGTCATATTAGGCAGGTGTTCGAGAACCCCTAATGCAGACAATAGTTTAAACTACACAATGGTACCAAGTGAGGAGGTACTGAGTGACTTTGAAATTGTAGAGGGAGAAGTGCTGCTCAGATTAAACAGGCTCAAATGTAACAAATTGCCAGGACCAGGAGTCTCATTTGTAAAACTTTGTGTGAATTTGAGCATGAAAATATGCACATGCCAAAAAACAGGAAAATATGTACACCAAAAAGATTTATGAAACCTGGCATACACATAGTTCTCCATAATTTATCCTTTATAAATCACAACAATCGCCTTGTAAATGTGTACTGGAACGTGTGTCAAATGCGGCCTTGACACGTCCATATATGGAGCATTCTAATCAACCTCATACATATACAATCACAATGTGGCAGAACTTCATTGGCTGGTAGAGCAGCCTCGCTCCTGACATGTCGAGACCCCACCACCTGCATGCAAGAGTACCAGGCTGTGCTCCACAACTGAGAGCACAAGATCACAAGATCACATGTGGCATTATAGCAACTCTCCTCAGCATTCTGAGGTTCAGTGAAATGTGTAAGGCACCAGCATCTGAGCGGGTAGTTGCTATCACCTGGCTCATGTAATGCCGGGATTGCTGTTACAATGAATTGTTCAGGCCATATGTGAGGGTTCAACCAAGCTGCCTTACCAGCAAGTTACCTTACCATCACATACAGCACCATCACATCTGTCAAAGCTACTTTGCCTCCAAATAAGTGAATCACGGGCTTGACCCAGGCCACTGGAACAATTTTCACAGCCATTTCATAAATGACTTGTGCATTAATGAAATGTAAATGTTTACGGTTAACAAAAGTAGCGTCATTCTTGCTGGGCTCCCTTATTGCAATATGAGTACAGCAAAGTGCTCCGGTTATGTTAAGAGAATTGGACACTGATATCAATTGCCTTTTTATATTGACAAAATGTGTTATGTTTTATGCTTGTGCATCCACACCATATGAAAACTGGATGTAGTGCCTCACCAGTTGGTTAATGGCTTTTAGCGCAGCAGACATGATGGAGTGAAGCTTGGTTGAGATATTCCTGACCTGATGGCCAATTAACTGAGAAGTGACAATGGCTAGCGATATAAACTGGTAAAAAATTTAAAAAAGGGGCTTCAGTACATAGCACTGACCCTGTTAAAAAGGGAACTAAAATACAGTCAGTGCATCATAATCATCGTTTTTGAGGTGAAATATGTTTGCCACATCAGCACATATAATAATAGCAACATTCTAGTTTGGCTGCATTTCCTTTCTTGATCAACAAGGTGTCCTCATTTCCCAGTTTCTCGTTCAGAGTTGGTATAAATATATGCAAGCTTTTGCCTCGAGTTTTCTTTTATAAATCAAGCTTTATAAATAAAGCCTCTGGTAACTTTTATCTTTGAGTGCTTAAGGAATTCAGTGAGTACCGTATATACTTGCATATAAGTCGGGTCTTGAAACCCAAAAAATCGATCATAAAATCAGACCCCCGACTTATATGCCCGTTCAAAAAATACGACACTTAATTTTATTTATTTATTTTTTACATCTTCTTGCTTCCTCCAATCTCACATCAGTTTCTCAGACACATCGAATTTTGTTGCAGCAGCACAGTTACCAATTTCTTTCACCACTTCAATGACTTTTTGAATTAAAAACCAGCTTCATATTTCCTTCTGATCAAACGCTCCATTGTAGATAAGGGATGCTCTTACGATAAAGGTGTATGAGGGTGTGAGATACAAAAAAACACAAAACAGTGCAAACGTTGCTTCGGAATAGTTTGGGTATTACTGTGTGGTCACGTAGGCACAATACATAGAAATAAACAGGCTGTGTGCTCCGTGGTTACTCTCTCAGGTGAGCCTTAGCATATCATAATCTCTTGGACCAATAGCGTGAGTTTTCCGCATTCGACTTACACGACTGACATTATAAAATACCAGAAACTATACGGTAAAATCAAGTCCCGACTTATCTGTGGGAGACGGGAGTATATACGGTACATACAGTATATAAATCATTGATGCATATTTTTTGAAAATCTCTGCACATGGGGAAATTCCTATTGACTTAAAGCTCAAATATTATCCCATTGTATAAAAGAGGTGATCAAGTAACTAAAGGCCAGTAACCTTAACATGCATCACAGGTAAATGAATGGAAGGAATTACTAAGGACAAGTCTGAGCAACACATGGCAAGAATGGGATTAGCAAATACTCAACCTGAGTTCAGATGAGAAAGGTGATGTTTCACTAATATGTTTGAATTCTATGAGGAAACAACAAAAGTATATGATCAGAGAGGTGCATAAGATATTTTATATCTTGATTTTCAGAAGGCATTTGATTGATCACTAACACTTGATGTGGTACCCTAACTAAAAAAGTGGGAATTCAGGGCACGATGTGGGTACAAAATTGGCTCATTCACCGGAAGCAAAGTAAAGGTGGGGGTACATTTTCAGTGTTAGGTAATGTTAAAAGTGGTGTCCTCCAGGGATCAGTGATGGGGATGCTGCTCTTTTTAATATACATAAATGATATGGACAAGAATATAATCAATACGCTAATTAGGTTTGCTGATGATACCAAACTAGGTGGACAGGGAAATAATGTGTAATTGGCTAAATTGTTAGAGAGAGACTTGGACAGCAAACAGACTTGGGAAACTTGAAGTTTAATGTAAGTAAATGTAAAGTATTACATATAGGAAGTAAAAATATTAGACTTGAACACACAATGGGAGGTCCAAAAACTTGAAACTACACCTTATGAGATGGACCTAGGAGCCATAGTGGGCTCATCACTGTCTAGATCCAGACAGAGCACAGAAGCGATTAACAAATCTAATGGGATATTAGGTTATAAAGTGCAATGTGAGTCAAGAGTGGTTGTGCTTGGATTGTGTGACACACTAGTGAGGCCTTACCTGGAGTAATGTGTTCAGTTTTGGTCTCCATATTATAACAAAGACACATCAGCACTAGCGAAAATCCAGCGAATTAAGGAGGGACTGCAGGAGTTGAATCTTTTCTGTTTAGCAAACACAGATTGAGAGGTAACATGATTGATTGAGTTTAAAATTATGAAAGGAATTAGTACAGCAGATCCCTGTCCTGGAACAAGAACACAGGAACATGGATGAAAAATTGTTAAAGGAATACTCCACCCAAAAATTATATTCTTTTTAAAATGTTACTTATCCAATGTACTTTGTAGTGACGGCTGAGAAAATTTTTAAATGTCATGTTTTCATGAAAACAAAGGTAATAAAATGTATTCTTCAATGTAAGTGCATGATGGTCAATGCAGAAAACAGCATAAAATATCAAAACACCCACAACAAAATCTCACATTACTTGTGTCACAAAATCCATGTAAAGTCATCTAGTCAAAAACTGAAAATGGGCCAAACACGTGCATTTTTAGCTAAGATATTGTTAAATCGATTCCACTTTTTAAAACAAAACTCATTCACAACCCACAACGCTTTCACACAGGGTCACAATTGAACTGAAGACAGGACCCTTGGCCAATGTCTCTGGAGAGAGGTGGGTCTTTAATGGCAGATTTTTCTCAAGTGTTACAAAGTTTTGCTTCACATAAAGAACCATAGACACACAGGATAAATTATCAAGTAGTGTGGTGAACAGTAGGACTTTAAGATCTTCATATCTTGCTATTTCAGACAATTGAGGTAAATTGGATGGACAAGCTTTTTGGGCTGAATGACCGGTTCTTGTCATAATTGTCCTCATGTTCTGTAGACTTCCTGATAATAGGCCCCGTATCAAGGAACGGCAATACAAAATTTACTAGTTTACACAATTTAAAGTCTGCAGTCAGAATTTTTCATGTGTTTTAAAGCGAATGATTATTGACATAAGAATTTCAAGGCCTTTCCATGAACCCCTAAGTGAATAACATGGATAGTTCTGCAGTTTTCCTGGCACTGACAGTCATTTTGGTGATTTAATGTTGCATTTCCAAAAATGTGTGATAAGGTTCAAAGTTTTCACGTATGATTTACTTTTTTTTTGTTGTGGTCTGTGTGCCCTGGTAGAAGGTTTAAGTGACAGAAAGCAGAGGAGATCTCCAGCGTGTTACCAGGGAGAGGCCCAGACGGTGACAGACAGGCCCCTCTCCTGACATTAACCTGGTCAGAGGTTCCTGCATTACAAGTACTGTAAAAATATTCAGGAGTGAGCAAATATTACCACATTGCCAAAAAGATCTTGGCCATTACATTTGAACTCTTCCTCTCTCAGCCTTGATTTTGTAGCACAGAGTGACATTCCAGAGACACTGTGTGGCGGAGATAGGTCAAACAAAACAGGCAGCTGGCAGATTTAGACAGTCGCACATGCAAACCTTCCCAGCCCACCAGTATGTGGGCCACTTTGCACTCTAAGGAGACATGAAGTCATCTTAGAATCTTCTTATCGTAATTGAGAGATGTTCAGCATCATGGCGTTGTCTCGCCATGGCTGATTCTCCTGACATAAGTGTGTATGAGAGCCCTAAATTTATTAGGGTGTTGGTTCTATTGTTTAGCTCTTATACCATTCAACAGGAGGCAATGGCACTCATCTCAATTTACTTAAAATGAACACAGAGATGGCAGCAAAACCAGCCTTGGCCCAGCTGCAGGATGTGTCTGAATGTAACCTTTTATGAAACAGGCCTGTCTGAGAATGCAGCTGAGTCACAGAGCGGACCTATTACAAACCCTATCTAGCAGCTCGACGTCTGTTTTTAATTTGAGGTACAACTTTGGAGGAGGATGAGCCATCCCCTTCTGGGAAAAGGAGCAGACGCCTCATAAAATCTAAGTGCCTCCCAGTTATCCATGCTGTTCTTTTGCAGAATGAGGCTACTATCAAGATATGGGGATGCAGGCAGACCACCTAAGTCCCAAAACAGAATGGGCAGCCTGTTTTGTCATTAGACAGGGCCAGTTAATTTTAATACAAAACTACTACATGTGCCAAGGGTTTATTTGGCCTGGAAGCCAGCTCCATTTGTTCAGGAGTTGGTCTCGTCCGTTACAGGAGATGGACGTCTGAAGCGGAGCTCTGCTAGCAGCGGCTTTATTTTCCCACATATTTCTTATTATTTAGAGGTATCCTGTATTTACCTGACCCAAGGAACTTCCACTACAATGTATAAACATGAGTAACAGGAAGAGAAGTCAGAAAGAACCCGAAAAAAAACTTAAAGCTGCATCAGTCTGGACAGACATCCGGCCCGAGTGCGACGTATGGCCTCTCGGAGACTGACCTGGAACAGACAGACGAATGCGCAGACTTCCTAGGACCCCGCTCCACTGTATCATCTCCAGTCGAGAGTGAAAATGAGAGCGAGGGTGCAAGTGATACAGGTCACGATGGATCGCCGATTTCTGAGGATCATTCGAGACTAGAAAAGGCCCTGCAGTATGTGCTCTCATCTACTCATCATGAGCCAGCAGCATCTGCTGTAACAGGATCCCACTCGCGGAGCACGACAGCCGAAGCGAACTGTCCGAACTGAAAGAGATGATCGCTACACTGGCCACTGCCATGGCTACGGCCATAAGTGAGCTTAAGAAGGATAACAAAGACCGGGAAATGCGTCTATTTAAACGTTTTGACGTGACCTTTAAAGGCATCGTGGAGAAATTAGAGGAACATATTCAAGAAAGTAGATCCAAACTGAAAACATTGCCGATCAGATGAATGACGTTACAGATCAGCTGGAGGACGTTAAGCAGGCATTCACTGCTCGAGTTGAAACAGCAGAATAATTGGCATCTAACACCGATGAAAAAGCTACAGCTGTGAATTCCAAATGCAAAAAACTCGGAGACAGACTTGCGGCCCTGGAAGATGGGTGCAGAAGGTATAATATAAGAATTGAAAGTATACCTGAGAAACGAGAAAGCTCAAACCCAGTGAAATTTGCAGTAGAATTACTCTCTAAAATAATTGGAGATGACTTTAAATTAGATACCGAGATAGCAGCAGCTTATCGCATACTCAGATCAAACACCTTTAAACCTAGGTCTTTTATTGTCCGCTTCGAGCGATTACGATGTAAGCTTGATGTGATGGCACTGCTCAGACACAAGCAAGAGATTATATTTGAAAATAATGTTATTCGTATTTTCCCCAACATCTCACCTTTAACAGCTGCAAAACGCGCAGCCTACTTTAACATTAAAAAGCTGCTACTGAAAGCCGATATCAAATACAGCCTCTTGTATCCCGCCAAACTGAAAATGGAAGTTCAAGACAAATATTATGTATTTTCAAGCAAGGAGGAAGCTGAAAAGGAATTAAAGAAGCTGTTCCCGACACTCTTTTGAAAGTCAATAAGGAGCCGTATTCTGTCATGGCATGGGAAGGACTTATCATCTGCTGTCGGATCCACTTTTAAAGAGACTGGTATTATAATTATACATCCTTTTCTTTACTTGGACACTATATGTTTATGTTTTAATTACAGTTATTGAAATGAGTGTGTGGAAGTGCGGAAGTAATTAAAGTAGGGTTTGTTTTTTTGGTTTGTTTTTTTTTTTACTACCCTAAAGTAGACTGTTTAACATCATACCCTTGGTTTATTGCTATTTCTACTATTGCATTAGGATCTACTATGTTTATCATAGACCACTTTTTAAAATCATTCCCAGGGTTCATTATTTTATTATCTTAATATCTTAAAATTGCTGAAGATTATATTTTAAGCTTAAAGACAGTTAATGATTATATTTTTGGCAGATAGTATTTAGACTTCAGCTGCAATAGATATCTCTACCTTGTTTTTTAATTCTCAAACGCCGATTCGGGGGGGGGGGGGGTGCTCTGTCTCTTGGTATGTCAGTGGACTGGGACATAGCGAAGTGGGATCTAGCCTCATGCGGGGAGGCAAAATGGGGGGGTGGGGGGATAAAGGGGGGAGAGAAGGAGAGCAGGCTATATCTAATCTATTCTTCTAATCCTTATAACCATAAATATCAGCGTAACAACGTAACAATAGGCTATATGGCAATAACTCATGGGGAAATTTGAAATTAAGATTAAAACTGCCTCACTACCAGTTAAGACTATAAAATGACATTAAAAACTTAGAATCAATGTCTCCATGATGGGACAGTTAACTTTGTGAGCTGGAATGTTAAAGGCCTGAATCACGAATTAAAGAGAAAGAAAGTATGCTCTCATCTAACAGGCTTAAACACTAAAATAGTATTTTTACAAAAGATCCACTTACTAAGCAAGGATCAGTCCAAACTACAAAAAGACTGGACTGGCCAAATGTTCCATTCTAGCTTTACAAAGAAAACTAGAGGTGTGGGAATTCTCATACATAGAACAGTCCCATTTGTAGCATCAGATGTAGTATCGGACCCTGAAGGGAGATATGTGAAGGTCATGGGCAACTTATTTAACAGTAAAATGATTTTGATAAATGTTTATGCACCCAATGTCGATGATAAGGAATTCATGCAAAATCTATTTGCATCCATTCCCAATGTGAACACTCATAAAATTATAATGGACTTTAATTGTGTTTTAAATCCACTCTTAGATAGGACTCCTGTGACAGGGTGGACGACATCTAACACTGCAAAGACAATTACACAGTTTGTAACTGACCCCAACTTATCAGACCCCTGGAGGTTTCTAAACCCAAACTCAAGAACATATTCGTTCTACTCACCAGTGCATCATAGCTACTCAAGAATTGATTATTTTTTTATAGATAATAATTTCTTGCCTACGATTAAATCGTGCAAATACGACACAACTGTTATCTCCGACCATGCCCCTCTAGTCTTGGAGCTAAAATCATTAAGCTCCTCACACTCACCTCGCAGATGGCGTCTTAACCTTCTTCTATTAGCAGATGAGAACTGCACAGAATTTATATCTAAACAAATCAGCTTTTTCATAGAGACAAACACACCCTCAGAGGTTTCTGCAGGAACACTCTGGGAAACTCTAAAAGCCTTCTTAAGAGGACAGATTATTTCATATCTTTCCCACAGAAATAAATTAGAAACCAAGAAAGCTTCAGAGCTAAGAAGCGAAATTACTAGAATAGACGAAGAACATAGGAAAAGGCAGGCTCTGCATACAGAACTCAACATCTTGACAACTAAAGAAACTGAACAACTTATTTATAAGTCAAGACATCATTACTATGAACACAGAGAGAAAGCTAATAAGCTTTTAGCTCAACAAATTCACAATCAAGAAGTTCGCAATGCAATCCCAGTAATCACTAACACTAATGAAGATGAAATCATTGACCATAAAAATATAATGCACACATTTAGAGATTATTATAAAACCTTATATTCTACTGAGTTCAAAGAAGACAACACACAATCTAATGCATTTCTGGATACATTACAGAAACCACAAAAAGATGCTTTAAGTGCTGAGGAACTGGATAAACCTCTGACCCTATCAGAATTACTAGATGCTATAAAGTCACTTCAAAGCGGGAAATCAGCAGGCCCTGATGGTTATCCCGTAGAATTTTATAAGAAATTCTCCACTCAGCTAGCTCCCCTCTTATTGGCAACATTTACAGAAGCTAGAGACAATCAAATTCTACCTCAAACGTTTCGTCAAGCATTAATCACCGTCTTTCCTAAACAAAATAAGGACTTGTTACAATGTGCATCATACAGACCAACTTCACTCCTGAATAATGATGTTAAGATACTCTCAAAAATTATAGCTAGAAGGATGGAGAAAGTGCTGCCTTCGGTAATATCACAGGATCAAACTGGATTTATTAAAGGCCGACACTTATCTTCCAATCTCCGACGCTTGTTTAATGTTATATATTCACCAGCAAAATCAAACACCCCAGAGATATTACTATCATTAGACGCAGACAAAACATTTGATATGATTGAATGGAACTACCTTTACACTGCATTGGAGAAATTTGGGTTTGGCCTGAATATTTGTGCATGGATCAAACTACTGTATACCAATCCAGAAGCTTCAGTTTGTATTAACAACATTTGTTCAGACTACTTTATGCTAGAATGTGGCACCAGACAAGGATGCCCCTTGTCACCACTGCTGTTTGCAATCGCCATTGAACCACTGGCGGTTCACTGTCGAAATTCTTATCAGATAAAGGGGATTATCCGAGAAGGACTGGAACAGAAAATTTCTCTATATGCAGATGATATGGTTTTATATATATCAGACCCAGAAAACACTGTGCCTGCAGTTTTAACAGCACTTACAGAATTTCAAAAGATATCTGGTCTCAGAATTAATCTGAATAAAAGTATACTCTTTCCAGTGAATTCACAAGCATATAATATTAGATTGGACACCCTACCTTTTACCATAGCAGTTCAGTTTAAATACCTAGGGGTAAATATCACAAGTAAACATAAAGCTCTTTATCAACAACATTTTGCCGTCTATATGGAAAAAATTAAGCAAGACTTGCATAGATGGTCAACCCTTCATCTCACTCTAGCCGGAAGAATTAACGTTGTTAAGATGAATATCCTTCCTAAACTTCTTTTTTTATTTCAAAACATTCCAATATATATCAATAAATCTTTTTTAAGCAATTAGATTCAACTATAACCTCATTTATTTGGAACTCAAAACACTCTCGTATACGAAGAGCGACCCTACAAAGACCTCAGGCAGAAGGTGGCATGGCTTTACCTAATTTTCAGTTATATTACTGGACAGCAAACATACAGTGCATCTGGAAAGTATTCACAGCGCATCACTTTTTCCACATTTTGTTATGTTACAGCCTTATTCCAAAATGGATTAAATTCATTTTTTTCCTCATAATTCTACACACAACACCCCATAATGACAACGTGAAAAAAGTTTATTTGAGGTTTTTGCAAATTTATTAAAAATAAAAAAATTCAGAAAGCACATGTACATAAGTATTCACAGCCTTTGCCATGAAGCTCAAAATTGAGCTCAGGTGCATCCTGTTTCCCCTGATCATCCTTGAGATGTTTCTGCAGCTTAATTGGAGTCCACCTGTGGTAAATTCAGTTGATTGGACATGATTTGGAAAGGCACACACCCGTCTATATAAGGTCCCACAGTTGACAGTTCATGCCAGAGCACAAACCAAGCATGAAGTCAAAGGAACTGTCTGTAGACCTCAGAGACAGGATTGTCTCGAGGCACATATCTTGGGAAGGTTACAGAAAAATTTCTGCTGCTTTGAAGGTCCCAATGAGCACAGTGGCCTCCGTCATCCATAAGTGGAAGAAGTTCGAAACCACCAGGACTCTTCCTAGAGCTGGCTGGCCATCTAAACTGAGCGATCGGGGGAGAAGGGCCATAGTCAGGGAGGTGACCAAGAATCCGATGGTCACTGTCAGAGCTCCAGAGGTCCTCTGTGGAGAGAGGAGAACCTTTCAGAAGGACAGCCATCTCTGCAGCAATCCACCAATCAGGCCTGTATGGTAGAGTGGTCAGACGGAAGCCACTCCTTAGTAAAAGGCACATGGCAGCCTGCCTGGAGTTTGCCAAAAGGCACCTGAAGGACTCTCAGACCATGAGAAAGAAAATTATCTGGTCTGATGAGACAAAGATTGAACTCTTTGGTGTGAATGCCAGGCATCACGTTTGGAGGAAACCAGGCACCTCTCATCACCAGGCCAATACCATCCCTACAGTGAAGAATGGTGGTGGCAGCATCATGCTGCGGGGATGTTTTTCAGTGGCAGGGACTGGGAGACTAGTCAGGATAAAAGGAAAGATGACTGCAGCAATGTACAGAGACATCCTGGATGAAAACCTGCTCCAGTGCGCTCTTGACCTCAGACTGGGGCAACGGTTCATCTTTCAGCAGGACAACGACCCTAAGCACACAGCCAAGATATGAAAGGAGTGGCTTCAGGACAACTCTGTGAATGTCCTTGAGTGGCCCAGCCAGAGCCCAGACTTGAATCCGATTGAATATCTCCTGGAGAGATCTTAAAATGGCTGTGCACCGACGCTTCCCTTCTAACCTGATGGAGCTTGAGAGGTGCTGCAAAGAGGAATGGGCAAAACTGGTCAAGGATGGGTGTGCCAAGCTTGTGGCATCATATTCAAAAAGACTTGAGGCTGTAATTGCTGTCAAAGGTGCATCAACAAAGTATTGAGCAAAGGCTGTGAATACTTATGTACATGTGATTTCTCAGTTTTTTTATTTTTAATAAATTTACAAAAACCTCAAGTAAACTTTTTTCATGTTGTCATTATGGGGTGTTGTGTGTATAATTCTGAGGAAAAAAATGAATTTAATCCATTTTGGAATAAGGCTGTAACATAACAAAATGTGGAAAAAGTGATGTGCTGTGAATACTTTCTGGATGCACTGTACAAGCCATAAAAACCTGGACACAAATAGATGAACATACACAGGCTTGGTCCGCAATAGAAGTAAAATCCTGTAGTACTTCTTTTTACTCCCTGCTCTGCACTCCAATAAATGCAAGTTATTGCAAATATACTAATAACCCAATTGTGCTTTATTCATTCAGAATATGTAACCAATTTAGAAAGCAATTTAAGATGGAAAATCTTTTATCTGTGGCACCCCTGCAGGAGAACCACCTCTTTCAACCCTCACAAACATATCCAGTTTTTAATACCTAGAAAAGATTTGGGATTAAATTGCTCAGAGATCTTTATATAGACAATATCTTTGCATCCTTTGAACAATTACTTTCCAAATTCAACCTCCCAGCTACACATTTCTTTCACTATCTTCAAATTAGAAACTTTGTTAAACAGAAATTGCCCGATTTTCCTCATCTCGTACCCTCCACCATGCTGGAAAAAATACTGTTCAATTTCGAGGAATTAGACACCATTTCTGCATTATATAAAATTTTATTAGAGTCCCTTCCTTTCAAATATCCAAGAGGACATTGGGAAAAAGATCTCTTAATTAATATATCAGAAAAGGAGTGGAATGTAGCAAAGCAGAGAATTCACTCGAGCTCCATAGAATTATTCAACTAAAAATTATATATCGAGCTCATCTGTCTCGCTTAAAACTGTCCAAAATGTTTCCAGGGCAAAATCCAACCTGCGAACGCTGCAACCAAGCTCCTGCCTCACTGGGTCACATGTTTTGGGCCTGCACCAAATTAACATCATTTTGGACCAAAATTTTTAAGTGCCTTTCAGACAGCCTTGGTGTCACAATCCCTCCTAACCCACTAACAGCTGTGTTCGGTGTTCTTCCAGACGGACTTGAAGTGGAGAAGGACAAGCAAACTGTGATTGCATTCACTACACTTTTGGCACGCAGACTTATTTTGTTAAATTGGAAGAATCCTAACTCTCCTCTTATAAGTCAGAGGGAAACCGATGTTTTATATTATTTGAAATTGGAATAATCAAATTCTCAGTTAGAGGATCTGTACAGAAAGCTGGCAGGATCTAATCAATAATATTTCAGAATAAGAAGAAATAATTATTTCCGCATTTCTTTCCCTTCTTCCATTTTTTATTTATATATACAGTGGAACCTCGAGATACGATCACCTCTGTATACGAGAAATTCAAAATACAAGGAAAGTATGAACGAAAAATTCAGATCTAAATGCGAGCATTGGCTCGCGTAACGAGCCACGAGCCAGGCTGTGGGTATAGCTCGCGGCTTAGCGAGGGGGCGTGGTAGCAGTTGCGAGCCGCGATCTGCGGTGTCTGCGTTTCTCACTTAAGTGCACAGGTGGGAAACTGCCCACATCCATGATTGTTCGTGTGGCTGATGGGCTGCAGCTGCCATGTCCTCCCCGCATATATAGAGAAGCGCAAGCCGGTTAAGGGGGAGAAGAAGTAAAAGAAAAGAGAGGAGAGAGAACGGAGGTTGCGGCAGGCAGGCAGGCAGGCGTAGGAAGTCGGTGCGGGAGAGCAAGCGAGTGTAGGCTCGCGTGTAGCTGAACAGGCGAGCCAAACAGCTGAAGCAGGACGGTGTAGAGAAGGTCATCTGCATTAAGAGTGTCTCGCCTGTTGCAGAGCCCGCAGGTGAGACGCTAACAGAGAAGAAGCACCGGGGATTGTCATCTGTTTTTTAAAGACTGCATCCTTTTGACGTTTTAACCTCGTGTTAAAGGATTGTTATTCTTGTGTATTTTAAACCTCCACTTCACAACTGTTTTAAGGATTATTTATTTAAAGATTTATTGAATGCTCTACTGCACTTTGGACACCTGTTTTGATTCTTTTAATAATCAGTTATATTATTTACCAGTGTTATTTATTAAAGGTAGACTACAGTATATATAATTTATCAGTGTTATTTGTTAGGAAAATTGATTTTTATGTTAATATATTTGGGGTGCGGAACGGATTAACTGGATTTCCATTATTTTCAATGGGGAAGTTTGTTCTAGATACGAGAAATTCGCTATACAAGCTCAGTGCTGGAACGAATTAAACTCGTATCTAGAGGTTCCACTGTATATATATATATATATATATATATATATATATATATATATATATATATATATATATATATTCCTTTCTTTTGTTTATTTTTGTCCTATTAAAAAGCCCTAAGCAATTCTCCTTTGGCCATGCTCTCCTTCTCAAGGGTGGGGTTTGATTTGTCTTCAGTTCTTTTTTGTATAAATTGCTCTATTTGTATGGAATGATTACAATAAAATGAATAAATAAAATTTAAAAAAAAAAGGAGTTGGCTGTGCTGCTCCAAGAACTTTCCAAAGCTTTTCTGCAGAATGGCATTGGAGTTTAGGGAACAGGCCTGAATATCAAGAGGTGACAGAAACGGAAGCAGCAGCCTGAGAGCAGATAAGCAGCAATGGGAAGGGAGCCACCAGCTGTGCTGATAACAGGCTGGAAAAACAGGCAGCGCTTGTGAGAAATGGGAAAAGGCCACGCGAGCAGGATGAGCCCTGAAAAGATTTGCTCTTATCCTGCTCCTCTCACTTCTGGGCGTAGGATTCCACCATAGGGCTGGTTTTCAGACAAATGGTCCTGATGAACTCTAGTGCCGGGTGGTCTGTTGGCCTTGGAACCCCTGCAGATTTTTTTCCTCTCCAATTAGACTGGCTTTATTTATTTATTTTTGTTTCTTTTTTCTGTCCTCCCCAGCCATCTGACCCAATTATTGAACACACCTTTAGAGACTTAGATAATATAATTAGTAGAAAAATCCTTATATAAAATGGCATTCTATCTTAATCGCATATTGATTTATTTTTTAATTAGTATTCATTCTTATTCTTAACTAATTTGTTTTAATTTTCTTATAACTTTACCTTTAGACATCTTGTAAAGCACTTTGAGCTATATAGCCTGTTGAGTAGCCAATCACCAGTAGGAGGCACTGTATTCAGAACAAAATAAAGCTCAGAACACAGATTTAACAGGCCAGAGGATAAGATTAAACTGAAGACCACAAAACAGCAGCAGTAGGATCGAAGAGAAAGGCACTTTTACTCATTTTACTTCATGATGAACTGCCCCCTCTTCCCACCCATTTCTGTCACAGTCAAACACACTTTTATTATAATAGGTACTCCAAATGAACTCCAGGTCACACTGCTGATGTACTACCTCTAGCCAAGTTATACACCAAAAATCTCCACAGTTGTATCCTTGCGTTCCACCCACTAACTGCTGATCTGTTCAAAGTGGAACTTCCCAACGAGGAATGGATGGCCAGGGGCAGCAGGCTTGTACTTCACTCTCTGTTTTTGCACCTGACACTTATGAGAATGACTGGCCTCAGGTGCCACCTCAGTTGACGTCGGAGCTGCAGGATTTTGCACAATATGTAGATGGCACCTACCAGAAGGACAAACTGAAAGGCAGCAAGAAACACATAGACAAACAAATAGAGGCGGCCATAGGGAACTTTCACTGGAAAAACCCACAGCAGCAGGCCCCGTTGAGAAACGTCCATGGCCCCTCTCCGTGATGGCAGACCAGCTGTTGCTCGACTGTGGAATTGGCTTTGGCTCCTAGTAGATAACGTTGTTTGAAGAGTCTGCCCATTACCACTGCGAAGAGTAGATGTTAAAGAAGCAGATGAGTACAAGGGAGTGGTGGCTGCCAACTTGTGTGTAGGTGTATAGAAGAGGGTGCTTCTGCTGGGGACACTCAGCCCAACTGTGGAAGTAGGGGCCTTTACTGGGGACTTGGGGCCACTGTACACAATTCTGCAGACAAGCCGCATTGGTACTTTGAGCAGAACTTCTCCATGGAGTGGTCCTAACGATGAGCAGGAA
This sequence comes from Erpetoichthys calabaricus, assembly GCF_900747795.2. NCBI lineage: Eukaryota > Metazoa > Chordata > Cladistia > Polypteriformes > Polypteridae > Erpetoichthys > Erpetoichthys calabaricus. Next base: position 204,272,573 of record NC_041395.2, read on the forward strand.
AGAGCACTACTATTGTGGACTTTGTCCTGATGAGTTTGAAGCCAGAAGACAAATCCCAGTATGTTACAATTACAAACCCAGGGGTTGCCCACCAGCTGAACATCCTGCAAGGCAGTGGCAGAGTCCAGGAGCTCCTTAGGAAGAGTGGGCAGCATGTTGTTGCTCAGATCAATGGTTGTGAGCTGAGACAAACCCTGTAAAATATTACTGGGTAGGGAGTGCAGCTGATTGTCATGCAAAATAAGGGTCTGCAGGTTGACCAACGGGGCAAGCAGCTGCTCTTCAAGAGTCTCAAGGGAGTTGGTGTGCAGCTTAAGGTTCTTCAGTTGGCTCAGCCCCCTGAAGGACTCTTTTGGCAAAACTGTGAGTCTTTTGTTGAGGGTGATGTACAGTTGCTCCAGACCAGACATGTTGTTAAACACATGGGCAGGTATGGTGGGAAGGTCTGTGCTCGACAGAAAGAATTCCTTCATATGAGGCATATTGCCAAAGAGCATGGGTGGCAACTCGCGCAGAGGATTTTCAAAAATGGTGAGTTGTGTCAGGTTAACCAAGTGAAAGAAGGTCTGTGGGGGCAGCTCCTCCAGCCGATTTTTCGACAGTGTTAGGTTCACTAGATGAGGCATGCAATGGAAGAGCTCAGGAGGAAGACTTTGAATCAGGTTGCTGTGCAGTTTCAGCTCCACCAGGTTCCTTAGAGTTTTGAATGTGTTGGCCTGAATGTCCTCCATCTGGTTACTAAAGAGCAGCAGTTCAAGAAGCTGGGACAGCGGCCTGAAAATGTTGACAGGGAGGCTCTTCAACTGATTTCTGCCCAAGTTAAGGACCCTGAGCCTGCTCAGATTTGCAAATATGCCCTCATCAAAGGCAGAGAAATGGTTGGAGCTCAGGTCAAGCTCAGTCAGGTGAACCATGGACCCAAAGATGCCAGGTGGTAAGCAGTAGAGGTCATTTTTATTGAGGAAGAGCTGCTCCAGCTGGGCCAGGCTATCAAAGACTCCTCGTGGAAGCCAAGTCAGCTGATTTGCAGACAATTTAAGAGAAAGAAGATATGGGAGAGGAGTGAAAGTCTCGGGGTCGATGCTTTTTATCTTATTACCATTTAGCTGCAGACGCCACAGAGTGGGCAACCCGTTGAAGCTGTGAGCGGCCAATTCCCGAACCTGAGAGTTTGTAATGAAAAGAACGGTAGTATTGGGCGGCAGAGTAGCTGGCACACTAACAAGGCTGCCATCCAGACAGAGAACCATGCCCTCATCATTACAAGTACAGTTTATGGGGCATTCAGATTGACAGGAACCAAAGGCAAGAAGCAGAAGGCTGAGCAAAATCCACATGTCACACCTGGAAAAGCAAAAACATACAATGTGAGCCCAGCCTGAAGACATCAAGTCTATTTGTGTGCAGTGAAGAGCATGGCAGCCTTTACGGCACGACTGCCTCCTCTAAGTGTTTCCACTTCACCAACACTTGAAGGGTATAGTCGATCTGGTGTAGTAGGCCTCTGTGGGGGATGTTGCAGTCCATTTTGATTTTATGCAGTACCTTAAACCATGAGCATTCTCAACAAGCAGCTGACCAGAGTTAATTCACAGCAAGACAATTCAACAAGATGGCAACCAACCTCTGCTAGTCCTTTAACATGTTTTAGCAAGAACTCTTGCAAGAACACATGGCACTGGAAGGGAGGAAGGAGTGGAAAACTGTGATACAATCTGGGAAAGGCAGGGGGCAGATGATGTGACCGAAATCTCAAGGTCAGTGGCACACCCCGTTGAGATACGAGTGAGTGTGGTTAGGGTCACATTACTGCCGTCAATGTACTGTGCACACAGCATTACGGAAAAAGTCGTTGGTGTTACCACATGTAGTACAGTACTGTGAAGTGTTCTTCATGCCTGGTACCCGTCATTGTGCACATGGGATTGTACAGTGGGTCTGCATGAAGCAGAATGGTCTCTTCCTTCAATTGTGGAAGAATTTGGATAGGTGTCTGCAGTGCCTCGGTGTAGGCCTTGATGGGTAAGGATGGTAACACAGCCACAGAAATAGTTCTGGGCACCCCAAACAGTCACAGAGGAGTTGTAGCACCAGAAAGGCCCACTCTGACAATATGCAACTGCCACTTATTCGTCATCACTGCACACACATGTCTGCAGTGGTGCCTTATACTGGTGCGGCTGTTGTTCTTAGTGTGGAATGCTTGATGGAGAACTTTGTGAGCGGTTACAAGCATTGTGGCACACAGGGTCCACGTCAGACATCATGGTGTTGAGTACTATTAGCTACAGTGCTTGCTGCATTTTGCTGCTTGTGGAGAGGACATTGACCTGTGCTTTCTTGTAGTGCATCAAGGACAGCATGCAGACAGTTCTGATCCTGTTCTTGTTCCTGTATGAAATGGGAATTGTGCTCCTCCAGCAAGACAAATGCCACTTACATTATGTCTATGCAACTCAGTGTGTAATGAATCAGACCTGAAATGCTGAAAACGGGCCACTCACCTTCCTAAACTGTAAGACGGTTAATGTAAGGATAGGCCAATATCACCATCCAAAGTACACTGCTGTACGTCTCCCTTTTGATATACTGTAGTCAACTTTAGACGGTCGAATGTATATATTCAATATTTGTTAAAAAAAACTGTTACAAGGTAATTTTAACAAAAAATGAAAAAGAAAAACATACATTTAAAAAACAGCAATGACTTTTTTCCCTCCCCTAAACACAATAAACCCCTATAAAGGTGAATAGAAATATATACAGTGAAATATCTACTGCAGCCTCTTCTAAAGTTCACAGTTGTCTTACTATACCAGGTGGATGAATTGTAGATGCTGGCCAATGAAAGAATCTGGATTTTTAAATGTAAAACTGTTAGCATTGCACCATAATAATAATAACTCCGCAGGGTGTCTGGGCTTTCCCTTAAAGATAGGGTGAGAAGCTCAGTCATCCGGGAGGGGCTCAGAGTAGAGCCGCCTGTCCTCCGCATCGAGAGGAGTCAGATGAGGGGGCTCGAGCATCGGATCAGGATGCCTCCTGGACGCCTCCCTGGTGAGGTGTTCCGGGCACGTCTAACCGGGAGGAGGCCCCGGGGAAGACCCAGGACACGTTGGAGGGACTATGTCTCTCAACTGGCCTGGGAACGCCTTGGGATTCTCCCGGAAGAGCTAGAAGAAGTGGCCGGGGAGAGGGAAGTCTGGGCATCTCTGCTCAAGCTGCTGCCCCCGCGACCCGACCTCGGATAAGCGGGAGATAATGGATGGATGGATAGATAATAAAAAAAAACTTCAATGTGCTTGCCTAATCATAACTAAGAGCAATGCAGGTTTCACATCCCTGGACATGAACGCTGACCCTTGCCTATCTAGACAGGTTCTCATAGCCATAATTTCTTTCACATGGCCAAGGCAGATGCTGATCTGTTTTGCTAGTTTGCTGATCCTTTTCCTGAGATTGTTGTCCTTTCAAAAAAAAAAACATGATTTATGCAAATTACTTCTGAAACCGGACCTCCACCTGTCTATTCCCAAAACAGCATATAGGGGCTATCTTCTTTGCCCGTACAATCAGACTACACAGACAAGTGGCAAACACATATTTTCTATATGGCGATTCTACAAATGTACAGGGTGTTTCTCAACCGCTCCCAAATCGAGCACAGATGTGACTGGGTTAGATAGCATGCTGGCCACTGGTGAAGAACCTCGACTCATTGTGCTTCTAGATCAAAAGGGTGCAGACCAGCGGTTCACAAAATGGCATCAATCCTCTGTATGACTGTCTGCATAGAAGTGTGTAGACCTGCACATGGAGGTCACATCCAATAGCAATGCAACACATTCAGTGCACAATAAACCCCATCATATCACCCTGTGTGATCACATTAACACTAGATGATTCTGTTCCCAACAATGCATCAGACTGGTCCATCTGAGAGATCATTTCAGACCTTCTAACTATCCTGCTGCTGAAACTGCCAGCAAACACAACACCAACATCAGTGATAGAACAGAGCAAGGCGACCTGTCAGAGGTTCTCTACCCACACCTCTTAGATATCTGTACCCACATGACAACTGCAGGCCACACACAGCTACAGTGGTCACAACTGTAATTAGGCATGAAGGCTGGTGAGCAGGTGCTGCCTTGGCCCGCTATCTCCATGGGGTGCCTTTGGGATGGCATTGATCACAACATCTGGAGAAGTGACCACATATCTGCCAATGGGCAACCAGCTCACAAGGCCCATCTATCTCCCACAATGGTGGGTTAAGAGGTGACAAACAGTGGTGGCTGCAAAGGGTGGTCACATTAAACACTGAAGGACTGCAAGATTACTACTGTTAATGATCACATTTGTTGTGTTTGTCACTGTTCTACTGTTTTGTTTTCTTATTCTCATTTTATTGTTATTTTAGCAAGAATGAGTGACATTTCAGTCCAATAACAAATCTTGCACTTCTACCCCACCCCCCACCCCTCCATTTGTAAAGTGCTGCATCATCTGCTGCTCAAAACATGGGCAGGGATTTGAAAGTCAGTCAGTCAGTCATTTTACAACCCGCTATTATCCTAACACAAGGTCACGGGGGTCTGCTAGAGCCAATCCCAGCCAGCACAGGGCTCAAAGGCAGGAACAAACCCCGGGCAGGGCGCCAGCCCACCGCAGGGGATTTGTAATTGTACAATAGGCCATTAAATGCCCAACCCACCCCATGCCAGCCACCTTTCCATACTGCATGACAACCCTAAGTCTCAATTTAGCTCTCATACACTTCTTATAACTTAAAAATATATTCCAGTCAGGGTCATCCCAACAAGAAGCATAAGGCGGCGAGCACCCTCAGAAGTGAAGCCAGTCTATTGCAGGCAGAGGACACACGCAGGCACAAGAAGAGGTACCAAGTCTACACGTGTGGATTGTTTAAGGAAAAGTAAAAACATGCACTGCAAACTCAGAGAGTGCATATCAACTTAATTTTAATTGGCTTATCACATTTCAATGGGGGCAGCACGGTGGCGCAGTCGTCTAGGTGCTGCCTCGCAGTAAGGAGTAAGTGCATTCACCCTGCAATGGAGTGGTGGCCTGCCCAGGGTGTGCTCCTGCCTTGTGCCCTATGCTAGCTGGTATAGGCTCCAGAAGACCCCTGCAACCCTGTTCAGGTCTAAGTGCGTTAGAAAATGACTGACTGACATTTCAGTGGAAAAATACAAGGGAAGTCCAATAAAATACAGAAAACCAAGGCAAGCCTTGTTCCACTGAACTGTCCTGCTCTCCTTGCCAAGGCTGTTTCAACCCAAGGTCATGATTTTAGCAGCAAACAGTTATTTTAGAGAAATGCAAGTTTTTTTCCTATGCTTCCTTTACTATGCTTTCCCATATAAAAAGCCTGTGGTTTTAGTGGTGTTGGAAGTAATAGGCAGGATCCTGTAAAACAAGCCTTGAGTAAAAAAGACACTTACCGGTGGAGTGAAGCTGAAACTGGAGCTGAAAGATGAAACATGAGCAACAAGGACTGGAGCACTGATGTGAAGGAAGTGCCCTACTTACATTTGCTAGGATGCGATCCGTCTTTCCTAGGATAGTAGGGCACCACCCTTGTTTGATATCTCCATATTAGGTCTTTTTCCTCATAAGTGTTGGTCGACATTTTTAGAATCCAGGAAGAGTAACACAAGATAACATGCTACTTGTCTCTTGACAGCTGGGCCACAAAGCAAGCTGTTTTCAGTTGATAACTTTTCTTTTCCATGTCTTTCAGACCATCCTGATGCAGAAAAGCAAGACAGCAAATAATGAAAATGGGAGTAGATCCTACCCTTGAGATTTAAAGTGTACATTTTGCAGTTTGCAACCCCAAACCCCAAAGGAAAATCACACGAAACAAATAAATATAGGAGACCACAAGTCCAAGACCACACAATGCACCCCAGGGGCACATTCAATCAAATATGTTAGTCGATTAAACAAATAAAATACTGAAATTACTTAAAATTGTCCCTTTGGGCAGACATGGCACACCCTTAGCAGTACCTCAAGGTCTTCGAAAGAGATAATCTGGAAATATTTTGATGAGTTGACATTTTCTCTGTTTTTATTAACCATGTACTGTATGTTCTCTGGGCAGTTAGGTCAATATGGAACTGTACAGTCACATTGGGAAACAGTCTGGGAAAAGTCTCACAAGTTACCTTAACCGTGTCTGCTCACAAATTTCACACGTTAACTCCTTGCTACCCTACATATATAAACTCTTGACAGATAATTTTAGGAAGTCACTGCACACTGGAAAGATTCCGAAGGACTGGAAAATGGCAAATATCATCCCATTATATAAAAAGGGTGACAGGGCAGATCCAAGCAACTAGGCCAGTAAGCTTAACATGCATCACAGGAAAATTAATGGAAGGAATTATTGAGAAGAAGATTGAGCAACACCTGGCAAGGATAGGAGTTATTCTGATCAGTCAGCATGGGTTCAGAAGAGGGAGGTTGTGTTTTACTAACATGCTGGAATTCTATGAGGAGGCAACAAAAGATACGATCAAAGTGGAGCATATGATATTATTTATCTGGACTTTCAGAAAGCATTTTATAAGGTGCAACATGAGAGGTTGGTCATCAAATTAACAGAAGTGGGAGTTCAGGGTAATGTTTTTAGATGGGTGCAGAATTGGCTCAGACACAGGAAGCAGAGGGTGATGGTGTGAGGAACCTCATCAGTACTGGCCGATGTTAAGAGTGGTGTTCCACAGGGGTCAGTGCTAGGGCCGCTGCTATTTTAAATATATTCCTATTTAAATCATTTATATATAAGTAACAAGCTGGTTAAGTTTGCAGATGATACCAAGATAGGTGGATTAGCAGATAATTTGGAATCTGTTATATCATTACAGAAGACTTGGACAACCTTTGTAATGCACTGGTGAGGCCTCATCTTGAGTACTGTGTGCAGTTTTGGTCTCCAGGCTACAAAAAGGACATAGCAGCACTAGGAAAGGTCCAGAGAAGAGCAGCTAGGCTGATTCCAGGGCTACAGGGGTTGAATTATGAGGAAAGATTAACAGAGCTGAGCCGATACAGTTTAAGCAAAAGAAGATTAAGAGGTGACATGATTGAAGTGTGAATTACTACAGTGGATCGAGACTGTTATTTTAAAATGAGTTCATCAGGAACACGGGGACACAGTTGAAAACTTGTTAAGGGTAAACTTCGCACAAACATTAGGAAGTTTTTCTTTACACAAAGAATGATAGACACTTGGAATAAGCTACCAAGTAGTGTGGTAGACAGTAAAACATTAGGGACTTTAAAAACTCGACAACGTTTTTCGGAAGAAATAAGTGGATAGAACTGGTGAGCTTTGTTGGGCTGAATGGCCTGTTCTCGTCTAGAGTGTTCTAATGTTCTAAAGACAAGCCGGAGTCTCTGTGAATCGAAAGGTCCCCTACGATGCTTAGACTGACACCACTGAAGCAGTAACTGCACGTTGACCTGCGTTAATCTACTTAGCTGCCCAGGGACACATCTGGCCTGCACGTTTTTTTGGCCCCAGGTTGTCATCGTCCCCTAACACATTCCGTCCAGTTATAGCGGTGCTGCGCTAAGTGAAATGTAAGTATTCAATGTAGACTTCAGCATTAACATTTGCAGTGCACCACAGATAACAGTGTCTCGATTATATGCCATATGGTATTGATTTGTGATACACCATCTGTTGGAGTGACAGAGACATAGCAGTCGGATCGACAAATAAAAGTCAGACATCTAGAAAATTAGGTATGTGCTGACAGTTTTGCAAGGGACGGACATTAAATTCAGGCCAACAAGTCACACAAATCCAGCAGAGAATTTACAATCAAGTCAATTATTCCAGGTTTGCTGCTTCCATTTGACAGCGCTTGCTTGAAGTTCAAGGCAGAATTGCAGGTATTATGCCTATTATTAAAAAAAAAAAATTTTTACTTGGATTAAAATAAACTTAAATCATGCACCCCTTTCAAGCCAAAAAGGTTTTAAATTACTGTCACTGAATTAATTCTGAAATAAAATTACATGATTTGTGTTTGTCTGACAGAGCTATGATGTGGCCAATCCACTGGGAGTTGGAAATGTTTTAACTTGCGTCACACATATGAACGAGTGAGTAACATATGATACCAAAATCTAAGACTTTTTAATGCAGCATGACACTCATAAAACAAGAGGCTTTGCATTCATCCTCTGAATGTAACAGACATGGCTACATCTGTCCATTTCACTGTCCATCCATTTCCTGAAAGGCTTATCTGTACCTGTGGATTCTGTACAAATGTTATGAAATGAGCTGCACCATATGTTCATTGGAAAATAAAATGTTGTGATTTAGTGCTTCAGAATATCCACATTCACCAGATGTTCATGTGGCCCAGCTCATTATACTTTGAAGCACAAGGCAGACCACTCTAATGATACAATCTCCAACATGTTAATGGATGCACAGAACCACTAAGACTTGTATTCAGTGGAGATGTTAAAACAGCAAGCGCCACTTTGGTTTAAAAATATCCAACAAACAATATCAATATCATGTTCACTGATATAAGAACTAAAATGTGTTGAACATACTGAAAAGATACAGAGGGCATTGGATTAGTGCAGCAGAGAATGGAGTGTCATCTCCAGTTAGGAATTTTAAACCACAGGGATGGTGAGTCCACTCTAATGGCCAATTCTGGTTAAGTGCGCAGGCTAACCAATAAAGTATAATCACTTATGAGTGGCAGGAATTCTGAAATAATTGATTCATCTTCAATTGATAAGTTTGATTTTGAATTCATAGTAGTAACCTTAAAGTTGGAACATTTAAAAAAAAAAAACTGATGGGAAGAGTTTGTGACATTTTAAATGCGAAATAATTTGACTTCCCAGTAAATACAGAAAATACTGTTATTATCCAGCTAATTTCTCCTTCACAAAACCACAATAGCAGTGTCACAAATTGTGTACTGTTACAAAAACTGCTTTAAAGAGTTTGTGTAAATGAAAACTTCCTTAGCATTCTTTGTATTCATTGATTTATGTGGCAAGGACATTTAAATATTTGAATTTGTATTTTTTATTATTGATTTTAAACAGCATTTTTTTTGGATACTAAACAGAAAATGTCAGTGGGCAAATTTAATACCTACACACAGTAACATAAATGTATGGTGGACCGTAATGATCATGTCAATTTTTATAAACACTATGTTAAAATCACTTGTTGTTACACTTGGGTGAAGTCCCCCAACCACCACCACCCCAGGTTCTCCTTCCTGACTCCTAAAGACTGTCTCATCCACCTTATTTATACAGTCTGTAAGTGCAGAATCCAAATTCTCAGGACTGCTGGTGTACATCGAAATTGTAGACAAATTAAGCTGTCTGAAAGTGAACTGAAATTGACACCGTACTGTAGTTCAACATTAATGATGAAGTAAAAAAAATAGTGCAGTAGTGAGACAATCTTGATGGTGATCTCATCACACCTTCTGATGCAAAGAATCTTGGTGTCATTTTCGATTCCTCCCTTTCTTATTTCACCCACATAAACCACATTAAGAACCGTTCTTACTTCCATCTCCGTCACATATCCCATGTTCACTCATTCCTCTCCTTTTCTAATGCTGACAAACTTGTCCATGCTTTTATCTCATCCCACATCAATTATTATAACTCTTGACATTCAAGTGCCGCTTCTAATCTTCTATCACAGGTCCATTTGATTCAAACTCTGCTGCAAGAGTCCTCACACAAACCAGCAACAACGAGTACATAATACCCATCCTGCTTCGCCTCCTCTGCCTTACAGGATTGAATATAAAATTCTATTATTAACCTACAAAGCTTTAAATGGTCTTGCACCGGACGACATCAGTGATCTTCTCCATCACTCTGCTCCTGTTCACCCAATAAGGCCCCCTTATTCTGGCAATCTTGTTGTGCCCACACTAACCTGCACTCTGTGAGTGACAGGGCCTTCAGCGGTATAGCACCCAGACTTTGGAATGACCTCCCAAAATTAATTAGATCAGCTAAATCCATTCATTCTTTTAAAAAACAACTTAAAACTCATTTATTCAGGAAGTCTTTTAACTTAACCTGACATTCTGCCTCCTTTTTCAATCTTCATCTCTGCCTTAGATGCTCAGTATAATTTGTGGGTGTGTGTTATATCACAAATGATATTTGTTTCAGGCATTTCTTCTAGTATTGAACGTAAGAGTTTTACTCTGCTTTATTTTTTTTCTTCATTTTATTTGATGCTTTTTATATCCTGCATTTATCCATTTAGTGTTCTATTCAGAAAAATATTTGTAACCAATGTTACATATACCTTGCTGTTCTTTCTAAGTCTCTATGAATCACCTTGAGCATTCCACAGTGGGGATGGGGAAGTAGATATAGTAAGCAAGGCAGTGGCAGGGTGATGTATTGCAGTACAGAAAACTAATATCATAACCATGTTTTATTAACCCCTTATATACACATACACACACATTGCAACCAAAGATCACTAGGGATGGGCATCGAAAACCGGTTCTTGTTGAGAACCGGTTCCCACTGTTTCAATTCCTTGGAATTGCTTGCCATTTTTGCAAACGATTCCCCTATCGATTCCAGTCGCCTCGAATGACGTCACCGCGTTGCGTAGCGTCATTTACCCAGCAGGAAACATGGCGCCTAAGCGGCACAAATGCTCAAAAGTTTGGTTATACTTTACGAGAAAGGATGACAACAGGGCAACTTGCAAAGTAGATATTTCATCAAAGGGAGGAAACACTACGAATATGCAAAAGCATTTGCACACAAAACACGCGATAACCTTAAATGAATGTTGTGTTTTTGATCCGCTCCGGACTAGTGAGTCTCAACCCAGCAGCAGCGGTAACGTTTGCAGGTCCTCTCCCGTTAATACGGCAGGTAACTAATCAACTAACATTGCATATTATGTTAGCGCGATTTGCCTTATTGCAAAACCTGCTATTACTGTGCATTGCATTTAGATGACCATGACGAGAGAGACAGACAGAGTCTGGCTGTCTCAGATGCTGGCAGTTCTCGCTGCAGTCTACCGGTAGCTTCTCCTTCCACAGAGGCGGGGAAAAGTAAAATGACACAGGCCAGGATAGACGAATGTCACCGAGCAGTGACTAAGTTTGTGGTAAAAGGCTTGCACCCATTTGCCACAGTAGATGCCCCCGATTTTCGGTAAGTGAATGTGTTTAATTGTAGGCCAAGTCAGGGAATGTCAAATTTGCGTGTGCTCCTCTTATCAGATGTTTCATCCGTTTCCATTTCTGAGCTGAAACATGTGTTGAAGGCAGCCGTCACTGCAGATGGATGGGCAAGTTTTAGTCAAGATCATTACCTCACAGTAACGCTGCATTATGTCAGGAATGGCCAGGCTCAAGAAAAAGTCCTCAAAACCAAACCAGTGTACCAGGGACAGCTGTAGCAGAGGAGATTGATGAGATCTTGGAGGAGTATGGTATCAAAGACAAGGTTGTGGCAGCCACTGTTGATAATGCGGCCAATATGGATGTAGCTGTCAAAATAGTTGATGGTTGCAGAATTGCACAGTTCCATTGGACTTGAGTTGATTGTATTTGTTGCTGACTGATGTAGTTTTATTTTTGAGTGCTCAGCTCATATATACTTTTAAAAAGGAGAGTGTAAATGTTACTGGACATTCTTGTGTAATTGCCACAGAATAATTTATGTTATACTTTGTTATTGCTACAGAAGAATATTTATTTTATTATTATTTTACACTTACACATTTTTTTCTGGGGACCCCATGGCACCCCATCGAGGAGCCGTAGGCTGTGGATCTCTTAAGATCTCACTGTTGGGTTTGTAAGGTCATGCTACTCCTAAATTTCTATCTTGTTCAAAGATAAGATATAAAACAAAGTTCTAAGTTAATCGACCTGTGTGTTCTCCTTTTTTAAAAATAAGAATCGATAAAGAATCAAATTGTTAAACAGAATCGAAAATGGAATCAGAATCGTGAAAATCTTATCAATTCCCATCCCTAAAGATCACATCCTGGGTCCTTCCTCCTTAAGAGTTTGCATGTTCTCCATGTCCATGTGAATATCCTCCCACAATCCTCTTTCCCAAGCTTTCCTGGTTTCCTCCCACAGTCCAAAGATGTGAAGGGTATCTAGACTGGCAACAGTAAACTGGCCCTAGTGCGTGTGGGTGTTCATCCTGTGATGGATTAGCACCCTCTCCAGGGATCATTCTTACCTTGAGTTCAGTATCTGCTGGGATTGGCTTTGGTCCCTTGTTGAGGAAAAAGTGAGCTTGGAAGATTGTATGTATTGTCACATGCCTACACATGGGCGACAGCTTAAAGGCTCAGGTAACAGTAATTTCGGATGCCTGATACATTTTCTCTTCCTCTCTCTGCAGACCAGAAGACTGACAACCTTAACATCTCTGATGTCACTTCTGGTGTCCACCTGCCTGGACCTTCCTCTTCCTACCAGGAGTCCATATTTCCAGAAGCTCCGCTAGAGACCAATCCAATCTGCATCTGCACAACATTTTCTTTGATTTTTAACATGTTAATCATCCATGTTTTGTTTTCTTTATATGAGGCTAGCCTTTGGGTGCCCCAAAACTGCACAGTCTGTCCCTTATATTACAATATATACAGACACACACATATATATATATATATATATATATATATATATATATATATATATACACACATACAATATTGTACAAAAGTTTTACGCAGGTGTGAAAAAATGCTGTAAACAAAGAATGCTTTCAAAAATGGAAGTGTTAATCATTTATTTTCATCAATCAACAAAATGCAGTGAATGAACAAAAGAGAAATCTAAATCAAATCAATATTTGGTGTGACCACCCTTTGCCTTCAAAACAGCATCAATTCTTCTAGGTACACTTGCACACAGTTTTTGAAGGAACGCGGCTGGTAGGTTGTTCCAAACATCTTGGAGAACGAACCACAGATCTTCTGTGGATGTAGGCTTCCTCACATCCTTCTGTCTCTTCATGTAATCCCAGACACACTCAATGATGTTGAGATCAGGGCTCTGTGGGGGCCATACCATCACTTCCAGGACTTCTTGTTCTTCTTTACGCTGAAGATAGTTCTTAAATACTTTGGCTGTATGTTTGGGGTCATTGTCCTGCTGCAGAATAAATTTGGGGCCAATCATATGCCTCCCTGATGGTATTGCATGATGGATAAGTATCTGCCTGTATTTCTCAGCATTGAGAACACCATTAATCCTGACCAAATCTCCAACTCCATTTGCAGAAATGCAGCCCCAAATGTTTAAGGAACATCCACCATGCTTCACTGTTGCCTGCAGACACTCATTATTGTACTGCTCTCCAGCCCTTCGACGAACAAACTGCCTTCTGCTACAGCAAAATATTTCAAATTTTGACTCATCAGTCCAGAGCACCTGCTGCCATTTTTCTGCACCCCAGTTCCTATGTTTTTATGCATACTTGAATCGCTTGGCCTTGTTTACACGTTGGAGGTATGGCTTTTTGACTGCAACTCTTCCATGAAGACCACTTCTGGCCAGACTTCTCCGGACAGTAGATGGGTGTACCTGGGTCCCACTGGTTTCTGCCAGTTCTGAGCTGATGGCACTGCTGGACATCTTCCGATTTTGAAGGGTAATAAGCTTGATGTGTCTTTCATCTGCTGCACTAAGTTTCCTTGGCCGATCACTGCGTCTATGATCCTCAACGTTGCTCGTTTCTTTGTGCTTCTTCAAAAGAGCTTGAACAGCACATCTTGAAACCCCAATCTGCTTTGAAATCTTTGTCTGGGAGAGACCTTGCTGATGCAGTATAACTACCTTGTGTCTTGTTGCTGTGCTCAATCTTGCCATGACATGTCATGACATGACATGAAACTGTCTTCCACAACCTCACCTTGGTAGCAGAGTTTGGCTGTTCCTCACCCAGTTTTAAGCCTCCTGCACAGGTGTTTCTGTTTATGACTGTGTTTCAACCTACGTGTGACATTGATGATCATTAGCACCTGTTTGGTATAATTGGTTGATCAGACACTTGACTATAATCCTACAAAATCCCTGACTTTGTGCAAGTGTACCTATAAGAATTGATGCTGGTTTGAAGGCAAAAGGTAGTAACACCAAATATTGATTTGATTTAGATTTTTCTTTTGTTCGTTCACTTTGCATTTTGTAAATTGATAACAATAAACAATCATTATTTATATTTCTGAAAGCATTCTTTGTTTACAGCATTTTTTCACACCTGCCTAAAACTTTTGCACAGTACTGTGTATATATGTATACACATATACACACACACACATTATATAATTATACAGTACATGATATATACATACATATGCACAATATATATAAATATATATGGATGTTATGGTCTGTGCTACATTTTGCATATTTGTAGCTAGAGATCCACAAAAGGAGAAAATGAGTCACATATCTTAAATTTTTTTTATTCCTAAGCTTTCAACAACCTATCAGGTGTCATCATCAGAGGAAAATGATTAGACATACAGGAATCAAAGGCAATTTATAGCAAGTGACGGGGGAGGATTAGTAAGGTGGGGTTAGAAAGGTGAAGGACCAAGTTGGAGTTGACTGTTCGCTGATGCATGAGGCTTTTCAATACTTCCAGCAAACACCCTTCATTGCATAAATGAAGTTGTGTTAGGACTTTGGTCAAAAGGATTAACACCCATTGAAACACAATTCACACAAAAAAGAATGAAAGACATTATCTTTTTCATCTGTTCACATTAAACGGCTATCCCAAGACATTTATTAAACAATGCCTATATATAGGAGTCACCCCAGACAACATCAGCAAACTGTCGAATCCAACTTGATCCCTCACCGCACTTACCACAACCTCCCCCATCATTGTGGCGTGTTAGAAAGTACAGCATACGTCCTGTCCAGAACTAGGATCAAGATCGCAGACAAACCAGGCAAACACTTTGCAAACTGTCCTTTTCACTGACAAAAGCCAAAAAAAAAAAACCACCATAGAGTCAAGAAACTCAGTTTACAGCATTCCATGCAGGGCATGCCCAGTGGTATATGTGGGACAAACATCTAAACACTTGAAACTTGTATACAGGAACAATGCAATGCAGCCAGAAGTTAAGGACCCATGGTCTCTGATATACACACATACAAGTTCCACCAGACACACTTTTAAATAAGACACTGTGAAATTAAAACTCAGGGTCAATACTGAGTGCCAGAGAGCTGGCTGAATTTTGGCTCTCTAATGAAAAAGCAATTAACAGGCACTTGGACTTGAATCCAGCATATGCATGCTTAAAATGAAGAATACTCAAATAAGAAAAAAGACTTTATGACCAACACCTTCTGTACCCCTCCTTACTAATCCAACCCCCCCCCCCCCCCCCCCCCAATCACTTGCAATACATTGCTTTTGATTCCTGTATGTCTAATCATTTTCCTCTGATGATGACACCTGATAGGTTGTGGAAAGCTTAGGAATAAAACACTATTTTAAGGTACGTAACTCATTTTCTCCCTTTGTGGATCTGTAGCTATATTTTTAATATATACACATATATATACACACACACATAACAAAAACCTTTCATAGTGTTTCTGCTTAGGGTGATGCCCTCCTTTCTACTGCTCTATCCTTCCAGAAGCGATGGCAGATAAAAAAGCCTTTAAAATTCAGTACTTTATTGCAGCAATAAAGATTACCAAACATTGATTGTTTTTTCTGATGCTAAGAAATACTTTTATTTGCAATGTAATAAAACTTTGTTTTAATTAATTACAATCATGTAAAGACAGGAAAAAAATCAAAATAAATTATATAAATTACAAGTATAAAATCTTCAGAGTTGTATACACATTTTTTTTCTTCATTTTAATATTTCCACATTTCTATTCCATTAGAAAAAAACGTTAGCACTTTAGTATGAAAGCAAGCAATACATTTTATTTAACGGGAAAACCAGACAAATTAACAATACAAAAAGATCATTACCCAAGAGTCCCTGAGGTACTATTATTTGCTTGAGGAAAGATTATCTCGAGTACCTGAGGATGCTGAGTGTCACTTTCTCCTGCCTGCAGCCCCTAGAGCATTCTATCAAAACTCTTAGCAGGCTTTGCTGTGGTTCAAGAGATACAGCATTAACCTCAGTTCATGAAACTGGAAAACTGACCTCTGTCATGACAGCATATTAGGAAAGAACAGTTAAGGTTATGGGAGAGCCTGAGCCCTTGCTGGCAAAGGAAGTAGTAAATCAATGACATTTCCAGAGTGGTAATGCTGTCCCACCAGTGACACTCGTTGGCAAAAGTGCACAAATAAATTTAAAAGAGGAGTGAAGACGCATACTTGTGCTGCACTGCTGGTCAATGATGGATGTTTAATCAAAAACAGAACAGGACTTATGAAAGTCCTGTGATAGCCCTTGAAAACCTCTCAGTTTCACACAAGAAACAAAAACATTAAAATGTGCAAGCTAAAGTTATTCACCAAAAGTACTCACACAAAAACAGCCTGCTCTAGTCACTTTTTTCCTGGATTACAAGGCATATTAAATAAAGCAGTGGTTCTCGAGTTCAGGCCTGGGGGTTTTTGTTCAGGCCAGTTTCCCACTCCATGAGACATTTTCCCTCTAAATGATTTCATTGTTTTCTATGTATTGGCTCTTTTTTCTCTTGCTTATTATGATTTAGAAATCACAATAGTATGTGATTTTCCTCTAAGAAATTTAGAAATATTTTTGTTTTTGAAATCAGATTAAATCCTTAACACTCATTTGTCATCTTCCTGTCAAGACACCTTTTGCTGCAGTTTGCTCCGTTAGTTGAATTTTAATATGGCAATTAATAACAAGTTGGGGACACATGGGTGCAAATGATACTGAATGCTTAAAGGCTGCAATTACATCAGCATCAGATCCGCCAGCATGCTCACTAACAAATAACTAGAACATGTAGAAAAACTGAATGAAACCATGATGATAAATCTTACAAACCAATATTAAGAAAAATGTGTTAAATTAAGGAAGGAGTCCAACTAAAAACAGAAGTTGTCTCAGATGAAAACCAGGAGCCTCTGGGGACCCCTTGGACTGAACTTGAGAAGCACCAACATAAAGCATGAGGGAACCCTGGGAAAGTCAGATCTTTTCTTTCCTCAGACAACAGTAGGTTGGCACAAAGTATGCTCACTTTTTTAAAACTGTAAATCACGGGTTAATTCTCACCCACAGATCCACACACATTTGTTCGACTGGCAAAAGAGAGTGCTCCAGTATTTGCAATGTGCCTGCCAAACCTCCAGAAGGGGTTAACATTGCTCTGCCTTCAGAGGAATGAAAGGAAATATAAAACCACAGACCCCAATAATGGCAGGTGTCCCCATATGGGCAAAAGGGTTGATATGTTTAAAAGAAGGACTTGATCTAAACTATTTGTGTACTGCCAAATGCAAGCAAAACTCCATGGTCAAACTGATAAACTTCTAAGTTAGCCCTTTTCTACCTCTTCCTCAGCAATCAACAACATAAAATCCCATTATTAGTAGGAATGCACTTAACAGAAGAAGGACAGAAAGATATGGAAGAAGATTATCCACTGTGGCAACCCCTAATGGGAGAAACCGAAAGAAGAAAATTAGTAGGAATGCACTACACATCTTAAATGTCACTAACTCAAGTCATACAGTCCAAAGTCTTTGGAGTAAAATGAGTGTATCTATATTGCAAGGTAGGTTCTTTCGGTTTCAAACTAGATGTGTTCGTTTTGTTTGCAGTCTTCCAAGTTGTAATATAATTTCTTCTTAAAGGTCCCTGTAGAAATTTTTGCTGTGGAATTCATTATAAAAAATGATGAGATCAATTCTTTTTGTCTTGAGGTTAAAAGCACACAGTGTATATTGAAAACAAATTCTAACTACCTTACATGCAAGTTATAAATTGTTTTTTTTTTTATCACAGTGGCTTTAACTGCATGCTCTAAGAGAGCTGTGATTAACATTATGGGCACTTTGATAAAACTATTTACTACTGAAAGAAAACCATATATTTTAACATCATCATGTTGATCACACTGGGGTCTACACACGTGTTTTATTCATAAATTTCATTAACTGCAATAATTCTAAGTAAACTATTATAAAATAAATAAAACACATGCTGCAAGCTACAAGATATACAACACACAGCATTACCTTCTATTAAACCATTCCCCACATAAAGAATATAAACATTAGAAATATTTAATTGCATCAGGAGCAGATTTTCCATACTAGGATGTCATTTGCCATCTTTGTTTTTGCTGGCTACAGCATTTCCCTTCCATTCACTAGTGCTGCCTTGAGCTGGATGAAACTAGTGGCAGGTTAATCTAAAGTTCGATTTACTGCACACGCAAGAACAGAGTTGATGCACTGCACTGTTTCTCAGCCCCTTAACAACAGGCATGGACTTTACACTTACTGCTCAATCACTGTAAACACATTTATGAACACAGGTATGGAAAAATGCAACTGCAGAATGTAGGATTTACCTCACTGTGGTGTACACCTGATTTTGCTACTTAGATGAGTGCACAGCTAACATCATTTCTAGTAAGATTTCGCTGCATCTGTTAACACTGTAGCAAATCTTATTGGGAAAGGACCAAGAAAAAAAAGGAGCCCTCTGTTGCCAATAAAATAGTTGCTATCTACATCAACGATTTGACCTATCAGATGATTTTAATTTGTCTACATGTATGCATGATTTGTTAGAAAAACTAAAAAGATAAATCAATACAGTTCATTCTGTTGTGTTATTTTGTACCAGGTAACTCACAATAATTAGCTGGGGAGCAATGCTTTGGCCTGGAATTTGAGCTCCAGTTCAACACAATGCTTTTGCAGTAATTTCAAAAATGTGCTATTTTTGCTAAGAAGGAAAAAAAAATCTTGGGAGTTATATTGTATACAAGACCTTTTCCAATAACCTTAATCCCAAGGAGCACAACACTGAGTATGAAAACTGGAGCATATGAATAATAATTTCCATATTTAAACAGTTCAAGCTAACAGGTCAACCATTTATAAGAACAAAGCTAGATGTCAGTCTGCCCTGCACAAATGTCTTTAATGTTTGCCTCATAAATAAAATAACAAAACACATTACCTAAACATTATACTGTTTTCACTAATGCACAATGAGAATGCAGGTCAGTGTGATTTTTGAATGTAACTTGAAAACAGCAAAAATATAGGAGACTATCCTGCTGCTTGGTTAAAATCATTTCCAAGTCTTGCCTTTAAACAACTGCAACTAAACTAAGCATCTCCTCCAAAACATTGATTCATAACACCTCTTTGTATACAAAAAATTACCCATGCTCATGTACTGTCTTCAGTAAATATAGTAGCCACCTTTCCCACATGTTTCATACCACTCCTGAAATATGGTAACGTTTTATCTGGCAAATATCAGTGCTGGCTTGGAATCAAAAATTTTACTTACAAGTATCTTGATTTTTAAAATAAAACAGACAGATCACATTAACATTAAAAAAGACTGAATACGAAGGGTCAAACACCTTACAAGACAGGATTATAAATAACAACCTCATTCAATGCAAGGCATACAAAATTTTAATGGGGTTTAAAGTACGTTTTAAAAATGTACTCAAGCTAACTACTATTTAAAAAGTAGTAAACAAAAGATAATTTTAAAAAAGTCCCAAAAATACCATATTCTGAAATTTTGATCTTTGCTTACCCTGTGCGTGATGTTTCCACATCATAGTGTTGTAACTGGTTTACAAACCCACAATGAATGGAATGTACTGGCTTCTGCTGCCAAGGAGTAAACTAAGCTGGGACTTCCAACAAAATTCACAAAATCATTCACTCTTTTTCGCTACTCAGACATACATTCTGTACACTTCACACAACAAAATGAGGTAATAAATTACTGCTGACTTCTAGAACAAGTCTTAAATGGATGAAGCAGTCTGGTGGATAAAATGGAATATGAACTAAAATAATAAATTAAAAAGAGGCAACCCCAGACTGCACTCCTCATTCTTTTCATTTTTTGCATATTGTGCTTTGCAATGTTAAGCAGCTCACAAATGTTTCATTCAATTGATTCCTTGAATGCAGGAAAGTTCTTATTTCTTCATTTTGGTTAAAAAAATGTCTTCAAGTACCTGGTGGCAAGAATTTCTCTTCACTGTACTTACCCCTGAGGTAATGAGTAACAGTAAGAGAGGAACATTAAGCCTACACTGTACATCTTCATGGATGGGCAGTGAATTAAAAGTCGACCATTAAAATTCTGGCATTCCTGCTACTTCAAGTTCATTGATAAAAGTACCCTTTCTCCACTCAAAGCTGCATGGAAGATAAAACAATCCATCAAGCTGCATGACTTTCAGAGAAATGGAAGTTAAACCAGTTCAGATGCATTACTGTGAATTATTTAGCCATCACTGATTTCAACTTGGCATTAAGGAGATAAATTGAAGAAACCTAAAAATAGGGCACCTTGGACATGAGGAAGTGCTCAGTTAAACACTTGGAGTCAAAGGTCATTCATTATGTAGAAGAAATAATTTGGTATGCTTTGCTTTCTGAGTTGGAAGCAGGCCTGGCTTCAGTTGTCGTCTTTGGTTTGGGAGGCCACTCAGGATCGAAAAGCAGCTCCTGAGCCAAGTTCATGTATTTTGCTTTGGGAGGCCTTTTCTTCTGACAGCACAAGAAGGAGAAGCAGGTTTCACCAAATCGGTCAATGCTCTTCTGCAGAAAGGAGAAGAAAACAAGGTACAGGAGTAAGTAATGAAAGGGTGGGGGGAACCAAGCAAATCAGCCAAGTGTCAAAATTCACACTTAATAAGCAGTATTTTATTATTCACCCTCTCAGTTTCTGAATTTTAATTTGAAAAATTGTGTTAGCAGTAGCAGTTAAGTTATTCCATAACAAATGTGCAAAAACAGTGAATGCCAGCATCACAGCAATTATTTGTACTGTCATTCCTTTCTCAGCATCAGCACTGCTTCCAGTCTCTGGTTCAGTGATCTCTGAGTGAATGGTAGTTTTGGATCAGCACACTCTGTCCTGTTGATGAAGGTATATTATACATATATGTAGTGACTGCATTTCAAAGAACTGATGCCTACAAAATAAACACAAGCAAGCAGTAGGAGTCTGACGTCTTCATGGCACAGAAAGGGCTTAGGTACGTGGGGGTCTAGGTATTTGATTCATGTATTTCCTGCTCCTGAATCACCTTCATTGAGAAATCATTTTGCGCGTGTCCATATTATGAATCCTGAATATAGAGAATAAAGTAAGTTTTTTTGTGTGTCCTTCAATTGCAATCAAATTACCTCTCCTACTTGCAATGTTCTGCACTATGCAATTAAGATGTGAAGAATGCAAGTGTGTCAATACTTGCAGTGGATACATTACATAAGATCCATCCCAGTCAGTTATAGAATAACACAACCCTGTCAGCTGCTGAGGTAAACTAGGACATAACCATACATATTCAGGAAAGCAACTGACAAGCTCAGGGTCAAGTGGAACTTAAAAGTCAAAACATAAACATGCAGAGTAACGTCATAAACAGCAAACACACATAGAATGAGTGTCTTATTGATAGAAAAAAAGCTACATGCTTCAACAGTGCTTTTAAAATGAGGGCTGTTTTACTGATCCATCTCATTCACCTGCTTATGCTCTAAAAAGTCAGTAGAGAACTTAAATAGGTTGTCCATTTCAACAAACAGTACGCATATTTAAACGAAGTCTACTTAAAACCCCCTTTTCTCCAGTTTCAAATAGCGCATCTTTGTATATACTGTATTCTGGAGTAAGTATGTTGCTTCTAAAATAGTCTCATATGCAACAACCTCGTGAAGTAAGGAATTATCATTTGTGCCAAAATTAAATAAATGAAATGGCAATCATTATACATATTATACATATTATATATATTACTGTATTTCTTCTTGTGGTTATTTTAATTAATGCATTGTTAAAAAATGAAAATGCATAATTAAACAAAAGTCTAATTATTCTGAAATACAATGTCATTCTTTTTACCTTACACTTAGTTATTGCAGATTTTATTTTAAAATGGCCTTGTTTATTTAACAATGACACTTTTCCAAACAATGTAAAGTACTTCTGAATGGCGCTTTTAATGCCAGCTCCATTTATTTTAATATGCCTCTTATCGTGAAAGTCTTGTCGATGGTCACTTAAGACAAAGACCAACAGATGAAACCTGTTCGTAATGGCTAATCCTTTGCTGTTGATTATTAGTTTCCTTATTGTAGGTAACCTAAGATCCTTAGTGCTGCACGACTACTTGCATTCCATCTGGCAAAGATGTGGAGGCCATTAAGAGTTTTGATAGTTTTTCAAACTAGACAAAAAATAGATCATTTAACATATCATGCCAGTTTCAGAAAATGATCAATATACTGGAAATGTTCAGATGGAGAATAGCTCTTCAAAATGTTGATGTTCAAATTGTTGGTAGTTTAAGACCAAATGAAGAAACAACACAGACATGCATTAATGTAAAGACTGGAAATTCCAGGTGACATGCTTTCAGGTGGCCACCTGTGCAGGTCGAAACTGATCTTAAACTACAGAGAACCTCTTTATCAACATGAATATTTTTGAAGATTACTTATGTGTCTGAACATTGCCAATTTATCATCAGTCTGTCTTAAAACAGCATCATACCGTGGCTCTTCAGAAAGGAAAGGTAAACACTAAAGTGACAATGACCCATTTAGTCATGGACAGGGAGCCCCTGCATTCAACAACCTTTAAAAACATTCAAGACAACATGTGAAGACTTTCAGAGCAAATAAACAGCAGCCCCGTAATGTTGTAATTTTTTCTTAGGGATCATGGGGAGTGATAGGGAGTGCAACGGTGAGAAAGGGCATTTGATGATACTGGCAGGATTACATTAAGGAGCAGAAGCAGCATAGGACCAGCAGTATCTTGTCTTCTGTGTATGTTTGTTGTTTTATAAGCCACTTTCCATATATCGTAACAGCAGGAAAGTGTAACATCTTCACTGGGCTAAGTACAGTTTACTATCACTTAATAAATTTGCACATTGCTAGTTATAGTTACAGAATTTTAAATTATCTCTTTATATTCTCTCTGCAAAACTGTTGCACGCTTACTGATGATTTTGCCAATCTGAATGTAAAAAAGTAGTGCTAAATGATCTATTGTCAGCTTACCGCCTACAATTAGGCACAAGTAATCAACAGGAAATTACTAACCAATAGGCACAGGTTCAGCCTGTTGGTTTTCATCGACAAATTACAAAACCATTCCAAAGAGAGGTGGTCTGAATGAAATAGCGCTGGCAAATAAATGGTCATGTGGAAAGGTTTCATTCAGAAAAGTTTTCATTGTTAATGAAAAAATAAGGCCATTCAGAAAATAAACCTGCATTGTTGATCCAAAAAATGATGACATTTCATACTAATTATTTGACTTTTATTTATTTTTAATTTTTCATAATTTAATGACTAATTTATAAACATTACTGTACTTTTGCCCTGGAATTATTCCACAATTAACATTTTATTTAATTTTGGCACAAGTAGCATTCTATACCAGAGTACATGTTTACTAAATTAGCTTGAAGATTTTAGAACAAAAACTTTTTCTGCCAAGTTTTAAAATTTTTTAAAGTTGAGGTTCCTGTTAATAACTGTATATTAAGACTACCAAAAACGCCTTTAGAAAAGAAAAAAAAAAAGAACATTCCACTCAAAATTCCTATACCAATAGTGTTTTCCTACCTTTTTTTTGTGCAATAATTTAAAATGTTAAGTTGTGCAGTTTTTTCAGTGTTCAAACTCAAAAGAAATGACAGATGCACACCATAAAAGAAAATCACTTTTCTAAAAATGAGCTTGTTCTCCTTTTAGATGGGAGCCAGTGTTGTTACTTACTGAGTCAAGCAGTAGCCTTTCCAACAGACAAAGTGGGATGACACATTGAATAGAAGTCTGCACATGACAATGCATTTTACTCTCTTTTAGACACACAGACACCACTTGGACAGTCTTGTGGTAATTTCTTTGTATGCATATTTATTTTATATGTTTTGTTATTGTTTCACAATCATTAAATGAGTGCATAAATTCCATTATGCATTATAAATTCCCACACTCCTTCTCAAGTATAAAGAAAATCCCACGTGACGATTTATGAAGACGACAGAAGCATTTTTGCATACAGTAGCTTTGTCTGGTTCTTGCATACGACCATGCTGCGATTTTCATGATGTACCACATTATATTTTTACTTGACCACCACATGAGAAATCAGTTACAGGTACCAAAAGAAATACAAGATGAGGATACCCACTATCACTCAGTGCTCGTCCACTAACAAACTTGTCATGTCTTACCCTTTAACATACTCAAAAGATCGACTAAGATGAAGACATTGCAGGTACTCTGAGGACACTTCACCAAAATATCCTAATATAAGGTCCTTAGCGATTTAAATATCAGCTGTACATTCAATGCAAAGAACCTTTATGGCAAGTTTAACTAGACTTCAAGGGACTGGGGGTATGAATGAAATTCAGTTACATCCCACTGAACTAACTTAAATAATGTGCAAGCATTAGGTTTGTGAGGTGAAATTCAAGCACAGAGAGATAGAATTCAATGGATGTTCCCCCCTGTTTGGTTAGAGATATAGCTGCAATAAAGAAAACCTATCTCTTATGCTTCCCTTTTCTTTCTTCTCACTTCTCCACATAACCACCCCTCTGTGTTACATAACCAAGTCTTCTTGAGCATAAAATTTAGAACACTGAGTCGGCAAAACTGAAAGAATAGTTTGCAATTATTAACAGAATATTAATGAAATTACCTTGACAGCTTGACCAGCAAGAGGTAGCCACTTTAAGAAGCACTTAGAGAATAAAAAGTGGGTCAGGTAGCACAAAGATTATGAAGCATTTAACGAGCTACTTTATTTACAATGTGTTTTTAGGAAACATTCTTAAACTAATGACCGATTTTAAGATGGAGCTTAGTATGTTCCTAGCATTGCCTTCAGAAAATTCAGTCCTAAGCTGCTGTGACTGAAGCCAGACTGTTAACATTATAAAGAGACCCACTCCTGCATTCTGGTAGAGTAAGGGACAATACTTTCCTTGTGCAGTGAAGAATAAACAAACAATATCATTACTACTATATGGAATAAACAAATACATGTATAGCATTGTGCATTTCTTATATGGTAATATTCGGATATCCAACCCCACCTACATCTGACCCTGCTCTATCCCGCGTCCTGCAGTGAGGTGTACTTGATTCAGCACACACAACAACAGGTGTTTTACTGCTTTGCTGTTAAGACTAGATGCTGAATGAGTAAAAGAAAAAAAAAGTACAAAAAGAAATACACAAGCAACCTTACCCACAGCAAAACTGAAAGTTACTCAGTTTTGAGACAGACAAGTTCACAAAATCGCCAATACTTTTCAAAGGGGGATTTCCACATTTCAAAAATGTGTGCAGCATGATGTAGTAAACATGTTTTGATGAAAACTGAATTATTATGAAATTTTTTTAAAGAATATGTGTGCCTGCTTTAAACAAAATCATTCCACAAGGAACCTAGTTGTTTTGGGCAGAGGGACAGACAGATACCTAGTAGACATTGCTATTGCAATAAATGTTTTTCGCATTATATGAGAATTTACCTAAAATGGGCATGTAATTAAACAGTCCTTTTACTGAACTCTGGAATTACTCAAAATAAAAAAAGGAATCAAGAGGGTTATATGACACTGTTCTGATGATGGCCTTTTTGAATCTTAACTCAAGCAGTGAAAAATTCTGATTCATGTTTCAAATAAATATATTCAATGAATATTCCATTAATTTATTAATAAAAAAGAATGCTTGCATTAATAACATAATGAATAAAATCCTGACATCAAGATTTTGTGTATTTTATACTCTTGACAGTTTTCATCACACTGAGCAACATTATTATTGATGTGAAGAGGAAGCTTATTTTCAGACTACCTGAAATAAACCATGTGGTTATGGACACAAACAGAAGCAAAAAGATAATGAATTTAACATCAGGCTATTGCATTCAGTTTAAAATGGAAAAGACTATTGCTTCTCTCTGTACAGGCAAGTTTACAAAACATCATGCAGGGTTTGAGTTGCATGCACTACATATAACCTTTCCTTATAATTCCCAAACATTTTCCAAAACAAATACTAACACAATAAAACTCCATTAGATATCAATTACCGTAAACTTCCAAATGAATAGAGAAAACATTAGTGCAAGCAATACAAGCACACATCATGCTTTGGGTTAGTGCGACAATTAAAACCAAAAGTGTTGATTCCCAACCTGTGCTGTCTGTGAGGTGATGCCAGAGCTCCCCTGCTTGTCTCGGCTGAATATAAGCTTCCATAAGATGATATCAAGGAGGACATTCTATGAAATATTGTAGTGTGCAGGATAGGATTAAAAAGGGCAGCAAATCATGCACCATTGAGAACATGCTGTTTGATATTCTTCTCTCGAGTGTGACACGAGCAAATCAGTTATTCTGCAGCTATCAAAGCTAGTTTAGCAGCAGTCATAAAATAGCACATCTACAGCTGCAGTCATTGCTTATAAACAACATGTAAAAACTCATCCTTGTAGTTTAAATCTGTGGCTCTGAAGGTTTTTATTCACTGGAGTATAGCTATGAAAGTACCAGATAATCATGAATTTGACCTTTGAAAAAAATCCTGTTGTTAATTGCAGACTCCACAATGTTTATTTCAGTTCAGTTTACATTTGCATACTGATTAAATATTTATATTTATTTATATGTGTGCTTTTCATTGAGTACAGGCTCAAAGCAGTGTAACAACCTTATAGCTGTAATACAAATTAACATTATATACATAGAAAATCTGTACAAATTTGGTTAAATGCACAATCAAAACATCCATCCATCCATCCATTTTCCAACCCGCTGAATCCGAACACAGGGTCACGGGGGTCTGCTGGAGCCAATCCCAGCCAACACAGGGCACAAGGCAGGGAACCAATCCTGGGTAGGGTGCCAACCCACCGCAGGACACACACAAACACACCCACACACCAAGCACACACTAGGGCCAATTTAGAATCGCCAATCCACCTAACCTGCACGTCTTTGGACTGTGGGAGGAAACCGGAGCGCCCGGAGGAAACCCACGCAGACACGGGGAGAACATGCAAACTCCACGCAGGGAGGACCCGGGAATCGAACCCAGGTCCCCAGGTGTCCCAACTGCGAGGCAGCAGCGCTACCCACTGCGCCACCGTGCCGCCCACAATCAAAACATCAATTTCCAAATTGATTACCCTAAGAAAATCATGACAATATAACTGTAATGCCATTATAATCGAAATGTGGCCAGTTGAATACAGGAGAAGTTAAAAAAAAACCTGTAGTCGGAAGCATTCCCAAAAAAATAAACCTCTAGGGGTTAACAGTTAATTATAACAGAAAAAAACTGAACCAAGTTACAGTTCTGGTGACCAAGGCTAACTGACCATCCCTCCTCTTCTTGAGCATTCTACAATAAACTATAGTATAGTATAATGAAACTAGTAAAGTGGTGGATGTTACTTGTAATAATTTACTGCTTTCGGTAGTTGAAAGTATGTGTTAGCCCAAATGTCAAATTAATCTAAAGCCACAGATTTAAACCATCAACTACTTGTTTTAAAACAATTGTGCAGTTCTACCAAATTTTATATTATAGTGCCTTCAGAACTTTTTTTGATATTTTGCTGTTTTGCAGTTAAGCTAAAATCATTAAAATATTTTTCCCCACATCAAACAGCACACTATTTTCCAGAATGACAAAGCAAAAACAGAATTTAGTAATTTTTGTAAAAATAATAAAAGCTGAAATATCACATTGACACAAGTATTTGGTATGACACTTGACATCTGACACAGGTATGTCCCATTCTATTGATCATCAGTGAGATGTTTCTACACTCTGTTTTAAGTCCACCTGTGGTCAATTCATGGGACTGCACATGATTAGAAAAGGCACATACCTTTTATATAAGGCACATACATTTTATATAAGGTTCCACTGGTGACAATGTGCGTTACAGCAAACAACAAGCCATGAGGTTGAGCTTGAGAGACAAGATAATGCTGAGACACAGATCTCAGGAAGGCTCTAAGATATATATGCAGGCCTGAAAGTTACCAAGAGCACACTGGCCTCCATAATTCTTAAATGGAAAACGTTTGGAACAACCAGGAATCTTCCTAGTGCTGGCCAACTGGCTAAAGTGAGCAACTGGGAGAGAAGAGCTTTGGTGAGAGAGGTGACAAGGAACCCGATGGTCTCTCTGGCTGAGTTGCAGAGAGCCTGTGTTGAGATGGGAGAAACTTCCAGAAGGACAAACACCACTGCAATCCCCACCCTAAACTAGGATTTAAGGAAGAGTGGTCAAACTCATGAAAGCTCACTTGAAGTTTGTAAAAAGGTTCCTAATGGAGTTTTAGACTGAGAAACAAGATTCTCTGGTCTAACGAAACCAAGTTTGAACTATTTGGCTTCAATTCTAAGCATCACATATGGGGGAGACCAGACATTACTCGGCACCTATAATACCATTCCAATGGTGAATCGAGGTGTTGGCAACATCATGCATTGGGGTTATTTTCAGTGGCAAGTACTGAAAGATTATTCAGGGCTGAGGAAATGCTGAATGGAGTAAAGTACTGAGATATCCTTAGTGAAAACCTGTGCTTGGACCTCAGACTGAGCCAATATTTACCATCCAACAGGACAATGACCCTAAATACAAACTTATAACCGATTGAACATCTATGGAGGGACTAGAAAATATCTGTCCACCAACAATCTCTATCTAACCTGACAAAGCTTAAGAGGCTCTGCAGAGAAGAATGGCAGAAAATCCCAAAATGCAAAGTTGATGCATCATACCCAAGACAACACCCAGGTCATAATCTCTGCCAAAGGGGCTAACATGAAGTACTGAGTAAAAGGTCACTTTTTTATTTTTAATAAATTAAAATAAATGTTTTGCTTTGTTATTCTGGGGTAATTAGTGTTGTTTTATGAGGAGAAAAAATGTAAATGATTTTAGCATAAGGCAGTATAACAAACTGAAAAATGTGAAGGGGTCTGAACAGTTTCTGAAGGCACTGTATATTTATTCCAAGTTAACAAAACTATATTAGGCATCAATTCATTTTAAATAAAATGCTTCAATTTCTATTCCAGCATCACATTAAATGCAACTAATCACTGATTGAAAAGTTGTTGTCATGCTTGATTTGATATGTTCAAAATGTAATGTGTTCTACAGTCCCTCTGGTATTATTGTAAATGCCCTAACCTGCTTCTTTAACATTTATGAGCAGTAAAAAAAGCAAGTAAAGCCTCTTCTTTATTATTTTTCTTTTCCTGCAGGTAAAACATTTGAAGTACTATGTTTCACTTTAGCAAATTTCAAGTGTGAATCAATTTAGGTGCTCAAATACTCAATTTATTTTCAACATTATTCTGGAATACAAAATTTCATAAATATCATATTGTCAGAGTGATATATAGATACTATAGAAAAGTTAAGTACAAAATGTATTGCCACAAACTTACTTACCTCAGTAAGAAAAGACACTAGGGAGTTGACTATAACTATTAACAGCATTGTAAAACGCCACTGATTAGGAACACACACGACCTATAAAAAATTATTTGACATCATTATACTGCATAGTACACTAAGACCACAACAGTAACAGCAACAGACACAAAATATAAACTGAAAATTGCACTCTTGCCAGCACTCACTTCCAGGAAGTTATCAATCTTCTCCACTGGATAGAGCAGAATGAATAAAATTAAGGCATACAGTGAAAGCAAGGATACCATAAATGGCACTGCAGAGACAAAAAGATGAAAATATCATTGTACCCTAAAATATCATACATAATATCTAATTTCTTAAGGGAAACTCCTGTTACCAGCATACTAGATGCTAGGAGTTAAAAGAAGTAGGCAGAAGAATTTGCCTTTTGCTCACAAAACTTAGCCTCTTACTTTCCTTTTAAGATTTAGAGACAGAATGAAAAGTGAACCAGGACAGCAATGTTATTTAACAATTTCATTATTGCTTAATTTATAAAGCAGCTATCAATGCTGACTGTCCTTTATTCAAAAATTACTCATGAATTTTCATTACATTAGTAAAGTTTTATAGATTACAAGGTTTTAAATGTTATTATTATCTATTACATTTTCTATCATCAAGGAGCATCATTCACACATAAATATATTTTTTCTCCCCACAAAAAACTTTACTTGACTACTGCCCAAACATTTTAAGACTGGAAGAAAAGAAAAAATTATGAAAAATTACAGGGTACCATTCAGCTACAGTTCAAACAAAAAAAGTTGACTATTATTGCATATACTTCTATAGTTACATATGTACAAGAACTGGAGATGAACAAATATTGGTTGTACAGAGTTTTACCTGATCTTTCTTAACTTGGATATTATTTGCTACATATAGTAATTACAAACATCACATACTACTATGATTTTTTTAAATGCTTTAATTTATTAAGGGTAGCATTATTTTATATGAAAAATGTAGCTTTTGCTTTCAAGTGTGGGCACTTTCAAATTATTCAGTCACAACATGCAATTGACATTATTGTTTTTCCATTAGAAGACTGCGTTTTTTCAATGAAGCAACAACAGTTAGATTTGAAAATTTGCACATTAATTACTGCAATCAGAAACACCCTACCTACACTGACATGCAATTCCTATAGTAGACACTGAATTCATTATAAACTAGTGTCCTATAAACACTTCCAAGATTTACACAGGACCTCTCTATATTCTAAAACAAAAAATATTCCAGGGAGTCAGAAGGACTAGCAGATGGCATAAAACACTCACCGTTTCTGTAGCTGGGCTGCCTGAAAGGTTTGCCTTTGGAGAACACTAATGCCACAATTAGGTACTGGAAAGAAGAAATGAAGAACAGTGTTGTGTTCTCATAATTCTTGATGTTATGCTCATCTGTCTTGTTATGACCGAGTGATATGGTATGTTGGGTCACTGATGAATTGCAGGCACTGAAACACAGAGCAGTTCAACATACAGTGAGTGTTCTTTATAAAATGAACCAGCATCGGTTAATTTAATATTCAATATAAAGAAAAAAATGTGTACAGCAAAAAGACAGAAATCACAGAATTTGTAAATAAACTAGGCTCTGTTACTATTACTGTACACAGATACCTCCCATCAAAAAATGCTCCTAGGTAGTACCATTAACAGAAATCATATGCTTTGGTCTAATTAAACAGCTAAATCCCACTTTACTAAGAAGAAATACAGGTAAAATTCCGTTACAACGAACTCACAGGGACCTAAAAAATATTTCGTTGTAATGAAAATTTTGTTGTAACGAGATTCTGTATTTGTTACTATAGTGCTTTCTTTAACTTGTATCCAGGCGCTTGCAATCATTTCAATAGCTTCTTTCATGTTAATTTTAATCTCCTCCTGCCTACAAGTTATGCTGACGAGAATTTTTCTCAGTATTTCCTTGCGATAATACACTTTCAGGGTGCGAATGATGCCCAAAACCAATGGCTGAAGCGCTGTCGTGCATGCAATTGGGTGGGAGGAATTCAACGCGAACATTATCTAAATGTGGAAGCATGTTGTGGGGTGCACAGTTATCAATCAGGTGCCCAATCATTATTTGTTCTTCATATCGTGAGGTTCCTGAACTCTTTTGAGACCAGGGCCCCCCCGACGAACCCCCCCCCCCACCCCCCAGCTCTCCACCCAACGGGAACGACACGCTGAAGTGCATCCTGAAGCGCGATTGCAGAGTCTGTGGAAGATTGTTTGTCCTTTGCTGGGGCAGGGCAATAGGAGGCTCACAGCGCTGCAATGAAGCAAATCACAAAAGATCGTGGTCGCGCTATAAGTCCCTGTCTTGCACCCCAAAACACGAGGCTTAGTCTCAGTACTTTAGCAAAACCAGCTTTATTCAGCTTGAAATAGGAGCAGCATAGTTATTTATTGTAGCATGATCTGCCACTCTGCTATACACAGACACAGCAGTCAGGCAGAGTCGTGGCCAGACTGTACTTACAATTTACATGCTCCTAACCTTGCATCACCCCTCGAGATCTTTTCTGTTGTGAGCTGGGGGGCTGATCGCACCCCTACAGGTTAAAAAAAAAGACGCTGAAAGACTACCTTCACATTGCTCCCTTGCTGCTGGGATAACTTGCGGCTGATCTATCGCGTGATCCGCATGATACTTTGCAGACTTAAAAGTCCAAAAGCACCTGTCAGTTGTGGATTGTTTGTTTGCCTTTTTCTATCTCTGTCCTTCCCTGCTCCTGACGCGCACTCCTTTGAAGTAGAAGGTGTTTGCAATCTTTTAATTGTGAGACAGATTTGTCACCACCGTCTTGTCAAGGAGCACGTTTAAACTTTTGAAAAAGAGACATGTTTGTTTGCAGTGTTTGAATAAAGTTCCTGTCTCTACAATCTTCTGTGTTTCTGTGCAAATCTGTGACCCAAGCATGACACTGTTTACTTTGGCGGAGAGATGCAGCGTATCTGCTATTGCCCAGTACAGACACGGAGATCGCACTTCGGGACGCTCTTTGGCTTACTGTCCAGTTGTGGGAGGTCCCAAGAGAGTTTACAAACATCACATTCTCTTGAATGAGTGCCGCATTAATAGGAATGTTTCTTGAACGAGAATCACTGAACTACATAAAAACAGCTTTTTCAATGTCTTCAAATGCAGCAGTTCACGTACGTTTGCAACCCGAGATTTTTCTACTTTTTTGCTCTGTCTTTCAAGAAAGTTGACAGCATTGATAGCGAAATTCCGAATTCACTGGCAAAGTCTTTTTTCTTTTTGCCGCAATTGAGAGGTGCAAAACGTTTTTTTTTTCTAATATGAACTGTTATCGTTTTTTCGTGTCTGCTGTTTCTATAGGAGGGTGACAATGAGTTAAATTCCAATGGATGTTTTTCAAATGTTGACAAGCAATAAGTAAAAGGTATCCCTGAAAACCACAGGAAACAAAAAAGGCAAAAAAAAAAAAAAAAAAAAAACCAGTACGAGGAAAGTTCGAAGAAAGAAAAAAAAATTACAGTGTTACTGTTTGGGGATCATTGTGCACAACTGAGCTGCAGTCACAGAATTAACTGCTCTGTGGATGATTCATTCAGGCATTTCAAGGTCTTTTGTGCACTTCATTGTAATGAAAGTATCTGCTGAATGTACTTCGTAGTAACGAGATTTCTATAGACTTGTGTCATATGGGGAAGCTGTTGGGACCATAAAATGTAATAAAAATTTCGTTGTAAAGTTATTCGTTGTAACGGAATTTTACCTGTATGTAGAAAGACATTTTTTAACTTCAATTATAATCAAACCTAAATTAATTTGATCAACGGTGATTCTCAGAGCTAAAGGAACTTTTTCTAGGTGCTAGTATTTCTATTCAAGATTTTATGTCTAGGCTTACAGGAAAAGTACATTAAAAGTGTAAGGAGACATACAGTACAAAGATATATACTCTTGAAAAAGTATTCAGTCCTTATCAAATTTATATCTTGTAATTCTGATATATTAGAAAGGGAACATTACTTGTGAGTTAAACCCTCTTCCCCCCTTTGCAACAAAAAGAAAGACAATAGTAAACAATAATAAAAAATATAAAAGCTAAAATATCACACAGCAATGCAGCTGCCTCACAGTTCTAGTTTCAGCTCTGAATCCTGGCCCAAACGTCATGTATGGAGTTTGTATATTCTGCATCTGTCTTTGTGGGTTTTCCTCTGGGTATTCTAGTTTCCCTTCTCCAGCCCACGGATATATACATGAAAGGTTTAACTTGCAACTGTAAACTGGCCCACTATGAGTGTGTGCACAAGTGTGTCCTGGAGTGGATTGGAATCCCATCCAGTTGATTCTTGCCTTGCAGTTGTGCCCAGAGGTTTCAGCTCTCTGTGATAATAAAATTGGATCAAGCAAGTAAGTGGATGAGGCGACATGGTGGGCAAGTGGGTAGCGTTGCTTTTTTGCAGTTAGGAGACCTGGGTTCGCTTCCCGGGTCCTCCCTGCGTGGAGTTTGCATGTTCTCCCCGTGTCTGCGTGGGTTTCCTCCAGGTGCTCCGGTTTCCTTCCACAGTCCAAACACATGCAGGTTAGGTGCACTGGTGATCCTAAATTGTCCATAGTGTGTGCTTGGTGTGTGGGTGTGCACGCCCTGCAGTGGGCTGGCGCTCTGCCCGGGGTTTGTTTCCTGCCTTGCGCCCTGTGTTGGCTGGGATTGGCTCCAGCAGACTGTAGTTAAGATATAGCGGGTTGGATAATGGATGGATGGATGGATGGAAGTAAGTGGATGAATGAAATGTCATTATTTATATCCTCTTGTCTTTGCTGAACTAGGTGCATTAACCAAAACAACTAAAAACGTTGTGGATAAGAATCTGCTAAAACACAGAAGCAGAAAGGATGGTAGCAACTCTTTTTTGTCCTTTAAACATGAATTTTCACTTTATATCACTTATTAAACATGTATTGAATTAATGTTATGTTTTGCTGTCTTGGCTTAGGAACTGTAATGGTAGAAGGAAAAATGTGCAGCATATTCTCAAACACAGGAATAAACAAAGTAACAACAGTTAACTATTAACATGCACAAATGTCAAAAAGAAGAAAATGTCCTCTTAAATGGAACTCACCCACATTTAGAAGTCCAGCTTCTGCTATCAAATATGAAGTTCAATTGGATAAGGATAAAATGAAATTCAAACTGTTCTTTATTCCCTCTACAGTTAATCTTTATTTTAATTTGCAGCTGCAAATCCAATAGTTAAAATTCTTCGCAATCACTCGTTGCGTCTTTCTGATGAATTAATGCTAAATTTCTTCAGCAATGTTTAATAAAGTATCATATTTGAAGAACTGCAATCTTTATTTATAAAGAAAATACCTTTGAATGTTGAATTCTGGAATTCACTGGGTATATATGTGCAACTAAAACACTTTATTGGTTTGGGAAAGTTGCAGCGCCTCACTTAAACAAATGCATTGCGAGTCAGAGGGCTGAAACAAATTGACAACTTTATGTGAAAGTTCACTAGGTACAGTATAACTGGAGTTTTTTCATAACTGAATATGTTGCTTTTTTCTAATAGCATACATATTTCAGGAAGATAATAAATGGGGAAGGTGAGACATTCCATGGAAATTTAAGGCATGATTTAGCATAGAATTTACTGTACATCTGAGGCAGATTAAATGAAACCACATCAGACAGATCCATATCAATACTACCTCATGAGAACAAACATTTAGATCCGTATTATGACTGTTTAAACTATCCAGATTAAATGTTATTTATACCTTTTATTCAGATCACATTTTGCACAACTTATTTTATCAAAGGAAAGCAAAGTTTATTTGAATCACACAACCCTCACATGTATATGTTTCAAAACCACAAATGGCAGCATTTGAGTACATGTATCCCCAAAGCTGAAGACCACCTGATTTGTATAAACAGGTGCCTGGTTTAGAATCACCCATCCTTACACAAGCCTTTGCTCACTTACTTTGAGACTGGGGTCCATGTTTCATACCAGGGCTGCTGCTTAACCCAGATGAAAGAAAATGTTTGGAAGCCCAGACAGATGATGATTTGAGTAAGGACTGAAAACAGCAGTGGTGCAGATATGAGACCAGAGGGTGGTTTCTGTGACACTAGCTCTTTCCAGGCAGGGTTTAAGCTCACTATATAGAAGACAGAAGTCAAAATATTATAACAAGGACAGGGCAAAGCATTAAAAAAAGTACTAGATTTAAATAAGAACAGCAGCAACCAAGACCACTTACTTACCAAGACAGCTTTACTTACTTGTAAATACAATCACAAGAATGATTGCAATATCAATAAACAGGAACTGAAAATCTCCTAGGTTGCTCAGAATCTGGAATGAATAAAAGTCATTTCAGTCACTCAAAGCACTCTATTCTGATTGTATACAGAACACTATTTAATTTCTAAGGATGTCTCGGCATCTATGACTTTTTATTAATACTTTGCCATCAATGTTTGGTGAAAAAAGTGGATGGCCTGTTTATAATTTGTTAGGGAAAGCATAATAAATAGAAAAAATATGTTGCTATGTGTTTCCATCACAGAAAATGTTACTGCACTCTAATTGTCTGTTCTAGGGCTGGGCAAAAATGACACTTCACCAAGCAGATTATATGGCAAATATACTTAGAAGGCTGACTAACATCAATCACTAAATTTGTATCCACTACTTTAGATTAGTTTTTTTTGGTTATAAAACACTGTGATAATTATTAGTAAACATTATACAGGCAAATATAAAAAATAACACCAATGGGTGCATCAATTATACCTTATTATTATTAACAACACTTTTTATTTTTTTTTTTGAAATACAAAACATTGCTCTAATATTTACAACTGTGAATTTAGGACACATCTCTATTACCCCACCCCACTGTTCCAACACAAGGTGTCCAGATCCACATTTTGAAACAATTAATTTAATATTGGCCAGGCTCAATAGTTACTACATGACATGTCTAAATGATATGGCTGTACAATGAAGCAGGAAAAACTTTGTACATCTCCACAGTCCATGAAGGCCCTACATGAAGTGTGCTTTCTGATTGGCACCACTGGTAGTTTATCAGTCAAGGAAACTGACCCCCTCTTAATAACCATAGATCTTTATAGGTGGCCACCCCTTCTCCAGAGACTCCCTCAGTTGTTAGAAACTTCAGGTTTGTTGTTGGGCAGAATCATAATCTCCTCTTCTGTGTTAGCTGCACTATTATTCCCCTAATGTGATATTTTATTTCCAATTACCCTAGGTTCTTGTCTATAAGCCGGACTCGTGTATAAGCCGGAGACCAAAAATCATACAAATTTTTAAAATAAAATCTTATCATAGATAAGCCGGACTCATGGATAAGCCAAACGTACTATAACCTATAACTAATAGAAGGGAGGGAAGTCAGTGGTCTCACTCGCACCCATTTAATTTCTTTAAGGGGGGAGAGAGTGTGAGATATTGGCGTCTCTCTCACTCCCCGCATGGCGCAGTTGGAGCGGCCGGAGCGCGTTCTTTCTGCTCTGGGCGTCGCCGAGTCAACACGCGCGCGTAGCGGTCATTTAAATTGTGATTTTATATGTAAGCATATTTAAATATATATCGCGGATTTTTGCTGGTTCGCGGATTTCTGCGGACAATGGGTCTTTTAATTTCTGGTACATGCTTCCTCAGTTGGTTTGCCCAGTTGATTTCATACAAGGGACGCTATTGGCAGATGGCTGAGAAGCTAGATTGCTTACTTTTCTCTCTCTCTTGCGCTGACTATCTGTGATCCTGACGTATGGGGATTAAGCAGGGGGGCTGTTCGCACACCTAGACGATAAGGACGCTCGTCTAAAAATGCTGAAAGATTATCTTCACGTTGCTATCTTTTGTGTAGCTTCCTGAAACGACATGCTGCACAGTGCTTCGCATACTTAAAAGCTCGAAGGGCACGTATTGATTTTTGACTGAAAAACAAACTCTCTCTCTCTCTCCCTGCTCCTGACGGAGGGGGTGTGAGCTGCCGCCTTCAACAGCTTTGTGCCGCGGTGCTTCGCATACTTAAAAGCCAAACAGCACCATTGATTTGTTTGCTAGAGATTGTTTTCTCTATCTATGTGACATTCTGTGCTCCTGACACACACTCCTTTGAAGAGGAAGATATGTTTGCATTCTTTTAATTGTGAGACAGAACTGTCATCTCTGTCTTGTCATGGAGCACAGTTTAAACTTTTGAAAAAGAGACAAATGTTTGTTTGCAGTGTTTGAATAACGTTCCTGTCTCTCTACAACCTCCTGTGTTTCTGCGCAAATCTGTGACCCAAGCATGACAATATAAAAATAACCATATAAACATATGGTTTCTACTTCGCGGATTTTCTTATTTCGCGGGTGGCTCTGGAACGCAACCCCCGCGATGGAGGAGGGATTACTGTATAAGCCGGATTTATGTATAAGCCGATATTCTATTTTTTCATTTTCACAACTTTTTTCCTTAGATAAGCCGCGGCTTATAGACAAGAACTTAGGGTACATTGATGTTACCAGAACAACCTTGGGCACAAATTCTTCCGCAAACTATCTTTTGTCCTGAAGGTGCATCTAATGTTCCATGACACATGAAAAGGTGGGGAGAAGAAACAAAGAAACAATGGCACACAAAACCCAGAAACACCATTCCATCAAAAAGCTATGCCAAATCTAGGTCAAACCCCTCAATGTCAGCTTAAAAAGATAAAAATGTTAAGTTCTTTCCTTATTTGCAATCTCTACCTATACATTGTGCATATTTCCCCATAAAAATAATAAAGAGTGTGTCAAGGATAGGTTACTATCTCTTAAACCAAGAGGGTAGAAATAACTACAAAGAATAACCTGATCTACTAGCTCAATGAAAATTAATATAATTTATTTACAAATACAGTAAAAAAATACTATTAAATAGTTTTCTGAATGAGATTAAGAAAATAAACATTCCCCTAAGTTTTTTATTGTAAACTTTTCATTGTATGTCTCTCAGTCTGGTAAAAACATCTGAAAATACCAAAAAAAATTTAAACTAATCAAAATAAACTTGTTAAAGCAAACAAAATTAAAAATCTGATTTAAGATTACTTTCATTTAATAAGTTATGACTTACTGGAACTAAATAATAATGTCCCATGAAAAATCATCTTTGTCTAAATTCTCAGCACATCAATAGAAAGAAGTACAATAATTTAGCTGGTGCCATTACACAGAACAACTTATAAATTACCGAATAACTGGTTCCATAGTTCTTCAGTTGAACCAATGGGAAGTATTTCAGCATTGTGCGGTCAACAGAGTGAATTGACTGTCAGTGCTAAACATAGACAATTAAGTCATACTGCCTTATTCTTTGTAACCAGGACATCATGATACACTTCAGGTTATAGAGTGGGTATAATTGAGATTAAAGACTAAAGTGTCATTTCAAGTCACTTTGTATTTACTTACAGAATAAAGGAGTGTGACACTGATATACTGGATAATACTGTATAGGGCCATGAACTTGAACACACAAAAGGAAGTAATCAGTGCTGCACGACCTTCCCTGCAAAATAAAATAGTAAACCATTCAATAACACATATTTAATGTAATAAAGCAAAGCAAACATTGTTTCCAAAAAATACATTCAGTATAAAAATGGAAAAAAATTATAGTATACTGTATTTTAAAACTGTAAAAGTAAAATGCAAATTTTTTTTTGTGTATGAGGTATTTACTATTACAATTCGCTAAGCATCTTGAGTCCTAATCCTGAAGGGCGGAGTGGTGGCTCTGAGGCTAAGGAGCTGTGCTGGTATTCCAAAGGTTGCCGGTTCGAATCCCCGTCACTGCCAAAAAAGGCCACTGCTCTGCTGGGCCCTTGAGCAAGGCCCTTAACCTGTAATTGCTCCAGGGGCGCTGTACAATGGCTGACCCTGCGCTTTGACCCCAAGGGGTGTGCGAAAACTACCAAATTCCTAATACAAGAAATTGTATAAGGCGAAACAAAGAACAAAAAAAAAAAAAAAAAAAAAAGAAAAGACACTAATGCTTTAACACTAGAATTACCAGAGTCTACGAAAAACTCGTAGATCCGGCCCACCTTAAAACCGTTCTCACCTCTCTTTTGTCTTCTAAATGTGCAGATTAAGACGAGCCAGCAAGCAGCCGGCTATTCCATCCCTCACTGTAGCAGAACGTTCACTAAGTTTTCCCAGCTCCTGCCTTGTTTGATTATCTGGGAGTGACTGAACTGCTGGAGTTTTAGAGTGGAAATAATAGATCGTTATTTGGAACACACTTATCTCATGTGTGTTCCGTTTCTACAGCAATCTGTGTAAACATTTTTCATATTTTAGTAGTAAATGACAAAATGTAGGCATAAACTATATAATATATGAAGCCTGAAGTCCAAAGATCAAGTAAACACTTTCACAAAAGGTTAAAGAAAAAACAATAGTTTCCGTAGAGTAGTGGTAATATTTGCTGACTTGTAATCAAACGTCCCCGGTGTAATCAAGAGTCCCCGGTTCGATCCCGACTCACTCCTACATTTGCTGATTTCAGTAATGAGCTGCTCTTATTGTTAATATTATACAGTACACACATACACTTGGTTTGCGTCTGTAACACACTGTGTACATTTATAGGACTTGTAAAAGCTTCTGTTTTTTTTTTTGACACAGACTGCTCAGCCAATCAGTGCGCAGCAGGCCTGTTGTGCCTTAGACACCCGAGTTCAATTCTCCGCTGGAAAGAAAGTGTTATTTTTTTTATCTTTTTAACCATATAAAGTGGTGTGCACTGTCAGTCAGTCAGATCGTTGTATTTTCATGTGGGATGCTCCTTTTAAAATATTATTTTTAACAATTGAGACTGCAATTAACATGAACAAGTGTCTTTATAACTGTTATTATATAATATATATAAAAACAGCTAAGGGGATAGATAAATAGTTATAGCGCGTCTTTATTTGATCCAAATAAATAACATGCGAGCTGATTTATTTACTTATCTTCCTACAGAATAGTCTGGGTTCGATGCTGGCAGCTTCTCAAGTTTGCCGTTTTGAGTAGAGAGCTGCTATTATTGTTAATATTATACAATAAAAACATATATTTGATTTACGTCTGTAACAACCGCTATAAATTTATAGTGCTTGTCAAAGTTAGCGTTCACGCTCGCCCCGATCTGACACTGCTGTTTTCAAATAAAGACGCGCTATAACGGAGGTGAACTCAGATCGGAGAAAACAGAAGCCATCCCCACAAGAAACGTCCCCTCACATATAAGAACAACGCAGCTGCACCAAGCGTAAAGGTGAAAGTCCGGTGTCATCCTGCCAATCGCCTGTCCTTCAAAGAAACAGCACAGCTTACAGAGCTCACCAATGCTACACCGTCCAGATCTAAACACTAGCGTGGTGAATGTGCCCAAAAAAAGTCTAACTGCATTCTCGTACCATTGCTAGCGTACTAAAGTGTCAGCAGGTATTTTTCGTGGCATTACACATGTAATTTGTGAGCATGCCCTTGACGATCAAACAGAGGAAGCTCTGCAGTATACTTGTGACTTTATGCTGTAGGAAGATAAGTAAATAAAGTAAAACTAGTAAAACTAAAAAAAAAAAGATGCTAACTTTGACAAGTACTATACTGTACATTTAAAGCAGCTGTTATAGTCGCAAATCAAATGTATGCTTTTATTGTATAATATTAGATATTAATATTAATATAATACAATATAATTAATTAATAAATTAATATTAAGAATAAATAATTATTATAATATTAATATAATAAGAACAGCTTACTACTCAAAACGTTTATTTTGGAAGACGTTAAGACTCGAACCCAGAACCTTATGAGTTGGAATCGGCAGCTCTAACCAGTATACTACCCAAGAAGGCAGGACAGCAAGCACCACTAACCTGGTTTCTTTTTCTTCGCTTATAGCCTTAGGAAAAAGCGCATTTGTTCTGTTATACTTTTATCTTTTGTGAAAGTGTATGAAGATATTTGGAATTCATGCTTCACACATTATACACTTCATGCCTACATTTTGTCAATTATTACTAAAACATGAAAAACGTTTCTGTTTTAACGATGTGTTTACTGTGCATAGATCGTTGTAGACGCGGAACATACATGAAATGCAAATGTTCCAAATAACGATATAGTATTTATAAAAGGTGTCATTCTGCATGACTTCTCACTCTATACAGCTCTAAGCAACTGACAAGTAGGTAAGCAGACTTGAGCTGAGAAAACTGTGTGCCGGTGGGGGGATGTGATAGCAGACTGCTTGCTGTTTGCTGCTTATCAACATATTTAAAGGACAAATGACGCTGACGGAGAAGTGCGAAGCGTTTTAAAGGTGGGACGGATCTACGAGTTTTTTCATAGGCTCTGGTAAGTCTAGTGTTAAAAACTCTCTTTCACAAGTTGACAGCTTTCTATAGTTTAGAGGGAGGACTTAGACTACATTTATAAATACAAGAGGGTACAAAAAATCATGTTTTACTAGTTACTAATGTTGATCAGAAAAATTCACAGTCGTGTTTTTCACAGTAAGTTTCTTGGGTTTGCTGGTGACCTTGTTAGCATTATTTTTCCTTGAAAATCCACTGTGCATTCGGCTTACTGTTGTGTTTTTCTGCCTGGAAAACTTTTTTCCCAGTATCCCATGATGCTTTCCAAGGCCAGCGTAACACCATAGAGCTGTAGCAGCCAATGTTATATTGGATAGCCTCCAAGTATATAAAGTTGATCCCTTGCTCATCAATGGGTATTCCTGCCCTTACTTACAATACATGAGGCACAAAGTGTGCCAGGTGTCTGATACAGTAGCAAAGGCATCAATATACAAAGTACACAGCCATCATAAGTTTTATGTGGAAAAAGAATATACTAGCTAACAAATACTAGACAGAGCGATTTATGAGTGAAAGCAACTCACTTGCAATGCTTTCACAGACACAGCAGACATGGATGCAAATGAAAGAGTAAACAGTTGGTTTTCTTTGTGTGCATCTGCCATCAAATCATGTATGTGATTCAATATAAGTGACTGTATGGAATTCAATACATCATGTTTTTAGCTCCTAAAGGGCGCATCATTTACAATCAAAAAACATGCTGCAAAAGTCAATCCATTTTACAAAGAAAGCCCATTATTTAATCTTGAATTCACATTCATCGTCTGGACTGCCATGTCTGTTAAAACTTTGTAAGTGAACTGATGTCTACCATTGCACTATTCATTTGCAGCTCAGTTGCTCTATTTACTGTGTGTCACTTTCAATGTTTTCCCTTCCCCACATGAAATTCATGCTGGTTGTTATTTAACATTGTAGTAAAAAGTGTTTAATAAATATTGCATTGCCATTTCAAGTGAGTTTATAGTTTTTTTTTTTTTTTTTTTGTTTTTTTTTTAAAATTGGGATGCTCCAAATGATTGGCCACTGATCTAAGTCGACCAATTTTCACTACAAAAGATTCAATTGGTAATCTGTAAATTGGCCAATCACAAAAAATGATCTTTTCAGCCACTGCTTTTCTAAACTTTACAGTAAACTATGTTGTAGTTGCAGCGCTCCTTTACATGAGGTAATACAGTTGTTGAGCCAGCACACATTTTTTTTTATCCAGCAAACTTCCTGCAATGTAAGCAAAGAGCAGCAAGTCAAGGAATGTATTACAAGAGAGCGAGAGACAATTGGAATATTAGCCTTTACGCTAAAGAAAGTGGAGTAATAAACTGAGAAAAAGGAATCAGAAAAGACATCCAGTGCAATAAGACAAATAGCAAGAAAAGCGACTTTAATTCAGACCTTTTAATTTTGAATTTTGTCCTTTAATCAAAATGGGTCACCATTTGCCTTAGTTTGGAACTTGAACTTGTGTTAATTAAAACAATTTACATTTTTAATTGGAAAGACAAAAGAAAAAAGAATTTGAAAATGCTGCTTCATCAACAACAGCAAAATTTGCTTTTACTTGTAAACTTTATAAGCATGTTAGCCTTGTGCCTTCTTGATAAACATATTAGGAATATTTGATACCTTTGCAGCTTTTATAAAAAGTTGTACTAAAGATATTATTTGTGCCTGTCACACAGTAAAACGTTTGGTAAGAAACAAGTAATGGATTATTAAAATGGTAATCCATATTTATAAATGCTCCTCAAGAATTAGGAATGTCTACCTGATACAATGAAGAAATAAAGCACACCTAAATGAATAAATAGTAAATGTATATGTTAATAGTAAAATAAGCTGCAGTGCAATCAATGATTAAAAATGATTAAAAACCTATAAAGGCATGTATATTTACATATATGCAGTGTTTAATTGTCAATATCAATTAATTGATTATGTATACATTAGGAAGGGTGGCATGGTGGCGCAGTTGGTAGCGCTGCTGCCTCGCAGTTAGGAGACCCGGGTTCGTTTCTCGGGTCCTCCCTGCATGGAGTTTGCATGTTCTCCCTGTATCTGCGTGGGTTTCCTCCGGGTGTTCCGGTTTCCT
Source organism: Erpetoichthys calabaricus (assembly GCF_900747795.2). NCBI lineage: Eukaryota > Metazoa > Chordata > Cladistia > Polypteriformes > Polypteridae > Erpetoichthys > Erpetoichthys calabaricus. The sequence continues at coordinate 204,316,913 of NC_041395.2, forward strand.
CCCACAGTCCAAAGACATGCAGGTTAGGTGCATTGGCGATTCTAAATTGTCCCTAGTGTGTGCTTGGCGTGTGGGTGTGTGCACCCTGTGGTGGGTTGGTGCCCTGCCCGGGGTTTGTTTCCTGTCTTGCACCCTGTGTTGGCTGGGATTGGCTCCAGCAGAACCCCGTGACCCTGTAGTTAGGATATAGCAGGTTGGATAATGGATGGATGGATATTTTAGGAAGTTAACACATTAATCTTTGCGATTAATGTGGCCTGTTTAATGTGTTCAAAACTATTGTCAGATCCAGGGCAGGCAATGAAGCAATTGCCTCATACTGGTGCTCATCTTCTTAATTTATACATACCAATAAAGGTGCAGGGGTACGGGAGAAAAGGGGGGAGGCAAGGGTTGGCTTTATGGCAGTCCTGCTGCAATGCTAGAAAAAGGTAAAAAAATTTTTTTTTTTTCATTTTAAGTTGCTGTAAGAAAATTGATTTACCACCTAAGTACAAAATAAGTTATATTTGAGTGGCACTCAAACCAAAATAAGTCTCTAGTACTTCTGTATTTAACTTGCAAGTCTGTCAGATAGCTTGTAGTGATGACTACCCTAATATAATGACAAAATTCTACGAAACAGAAGTAAAATAATTATCCCTACCCACTATTCCAGTTTGCAATATGTTTGGCAGTTTATGCAAAGAATGCAACATAACAATACTAGTAATGCACAGTTTCAGTTTTTAGGCAAGTTGGCTGCTACTTTTTGCATGTTAGAAGCAAAGATTTCCAGCAGTGTTTTTACTTTGACACAGCTGTGTTTTATATACTATGCCAGTTTGAGAATTAACAAAAGAAGTTTATGTTGTTATTTTTATAGGTGTTTGCTATTGCATTGGCCTCGTTTTCTTATTGTCTTCTTTTCAATTTACCTTTTAGGAAGGCATTCAAATTCAGGTTGTACTTGCACAAGTAGTATTTTGTTAAAAGTTCAGGTTTAAGGTCATTGTTACGTTTAAGCTACGCCCTTAATTTTTTAAAAATTCCTTTGTGTTGATTTTCCATTATTTTTGTGATTCAGTATGTATTTCCTTCATGATTTAAGAACTTATTTTAAGATTACATGTTTTAATATTAGATGCAATTAATTAGATACAATGAAGTGATTACTCAGTTAATTTTTTTGATCGATTCCCAGCCCTGGTATATGTATCTATCTATTATATAAAAAAATTTTGGGTCGAGATGTGATCATCTCGGAAAGACACTTTGACGTCACACGAGACTAGACATTACAACCTTAGGAAGAAAGACCCGTGAGATGGATTAAACACGCAGCACGGCAGGAGGAGCAGTAAGCAAGCAGGTGATCTGTCCGCATCTCCAAAGTGTGTGTTCAGCCACCCCCTTCACAACGTGAGCGGCAGAGACGTGAAGTGGCTGGCATGATCGGGAGGTGGTAGGCTCGCGAAGCCTAGTTTAATTATAAAAATACCAAAGTTAACACTTTAATATGGGACATAAGGCTTTCATGTGTCTGGTTATGCAGGAGCTTAGTGCAGAGTTTTTTAAAAGGATAAAAGTTTATTAAAAAAAAAAAAAATCGGTCAGTCCACTAACACGGAATCGGTGATTGGTATCAGCCTTAAAAAACCTGATCAGAGTATCCCTATTTTTTTTACATAACAGATTGTTGGGGCCCTCACAGTTTTATGATTCGTTTTTTCTTTATCATGTATACTGAAATAACATGATTATAAGTGTGCCTTTTTTGTTGATTATTTCATAGATGCCTGCTCAAGATAGACAGGAATTCACATCTGAGAAACAATGTTCAGTAATGTTGATAACAGTGGTAGGAGAAGATTTGTCAAAGTACAAAGGATATCCAAGTGCAGTCTTGCGCAAGATGGAGTAGACAGATGGCGACTCACGCCTGTGTACCAACGTTCAGTGGTATTGCTTGTGGTGGTAATAAGGGTCTTTTGTGTAAAAAAAAAAAAAAAAAAACAACAGCAAAAAATGTTATCAGGCACAACAATATAGGCATCTGAAGTGCAGAAATTTAGGAAAAGTCAAAGAAGGACAGGAGTGTGACGTATATATTGCTGAAATAATTAAAGCTTTAAAAACACAACAGCAATTGGTGTCAATTGTGACGCTTCTACATACTGTATTACAGCACCCTACTCAAAGAGGCACTGCAGTGCACAATTTGAGAACTCCTACTGTAGAAAGCTGTCCTCCTTGCACTGGCGATTGGAATGGCAGCGTGCACGGACGCAGCGGCTCGGTGCTCTTCGTTCCAGTGTTTAGTGTGCATGTGTGTGCTAGTATTACTACTTATTTTGCCTACATCTTGTCGAGCCGACATCATCTACAGCCGAAAAGAACTTCTCAAGATCGGAGTGTGCAGTGAGGGGAGTGTTTCACCAGAGTTTCTCCGGTCCCACGACATTCTGGCAGACATAGCGAGGAGTCCCGGCTCTCCATGGATTATCATCCCCACGGGCAGGCGATGGAGGCAGCGTAGAGAGAGAAAACAAAAGCGAGGCTGCAGGGCCGGCACGTTAGTGAGGTTATGTAGGCAGCCTGTTAAACCACCGCTCCCCAGTGTTTTCCTCACCAATGCCAGATCTCTCGTCAATAAAATCAATGAACTGAGGCTACAGGTGGCCACAAATAACATCGTAAAGAACAGTTGCATTCTGTTGATCACGGAATCCTGGCTTCACTCATTGATCCCAGACTCTGCTATCCAGCGAACAGGCTACACTGCATAGCGCCATGATAGGACCAGTGACTCCGGTAAGAGCAGAGGAGGGCGGCTGTGTATGTACGTAAATAACAACTAGTGTATAGCTCCCCGAACCTGGAGTATGTGACTGTTAGATGAAGACCCATACTGTACATCTCCCAAGAGAGTTTACTGTGGTCATGATTACCGCTGTTTACATAGCACCGGACGCTAATACAAACTCGGCTATCGAACTTTTACACCGCAGTATTAGCAGTCAGCTGACCAAGCACCCTGATGCTGTGTATATTGTTGCTGGGGACTTTAACCATGTGGATTTAAAACCTGTGCTCCCTAAATGCCATCAGCACGTCAAGTGTGCAACCAGAGGAGCTAACACTTTGGATAAAGTCTACATAAACATTAAACAGGCTACAGGACCACACTGCTACCACACCTGGGCCACTCTGACCACACTGTTTTTAATTCCAGCATACATCCCACTCAGGAAAACTGCCCCTAACAGCACAAGGACAGTTAGAACTTGGCCAGATGGAGCCTCTCAGCAGCTGCAGGACTATTTCAGTAGGACCAATTGGGACATCTTTGAACACCTAGACCTTGAAGTGTTTAGTGACAGTGTACTGTGTTATATTAAGAACTGGACAGACATTGTCACAGTGGATAAACGTATCCGGGTCTACCCCAATCTGAAGCCCTGGATGATCAGGGAAGTCCGGAGGCTGCTGAAAGAGAGGAACACTGCCTTCAGGTATGGTGACAAAGTCCTCTACAGCACAGCCCATGCCAGCCTAAAGAGGAGCATCCGAGAGGCCAAGTTAGATTATAAAAGGAAACTCAAGGAACACCTAGACAGCAACAACAGCAGGCAAGTGTGGATGGGTGTCCAGCATATGACCAACTACAGGACCAGACCCGGAGCTGTGGGAAGCGATTTATCGCTGGCTGAGGAACTGAACCACTACTTTGCCCAGTTTGAAGTGGATTCACCAGAGACAGCCAGACCCCATCCAGAAACCAACAACAGCCCCATCTTCACAGTGGGGGAGCACGAGGTGAGATGCACGTTGCGGGCTGTCAACCCACGGAAGGCAGTTGGACCTGACAGCATCTCAGGACGCGTGCTGAAAGACTGTGCGGACCAACTGGCTGGGGTCTTCACCAGGATATTCAACCAGTCTCAGTCCACTGTGCCATCCTGCCTGAAATCCTCTGTCATAGTGCCTCTGGCCAAGAAACAGACCATCATCAGTCTTAATGACTACAGGCCAGTTGCACTGACCCCTGTGGTTATGAAGTGCTTCGAGAAGCTTATCAGGAACCACATCATGTCATTCATTCCTCCCATGCTTGATCCACACCAGTTTGCCTAGAGAGCAAACAGGTCTACAGAGGACGCTGTGGCCACTGTTGTCCATGCTGTTCTGTCCCATCTGGAGCAGCAGGGGAGCTACGCACAGCTGCTCTTCATAGACTTTAGCTCTACCTTTAATACCATCTTACCCCACAGACTGGTGGCCAAACTGTCAGACATAGGAATTCCATACTTCACCTGCCTTTGGATCAAGGACTTCCTGAATGATTGCACTCAGAAGGTTAGAGTGGGCCCCTACTTCTCCACACCTATTAGCCTAAGCACTGGCTCCCCACATGGCTGTGTGCTAAGCTCCCTGCTCTATATCCTCTACACCCATGATTGCATTCCTGCCCACCACAGTAAAACCATTGTTAAGTTCGCTGACGATACCATGGTAGTAGGGCTCATCTCTGGAGGGGATGAGTCCGCCTACAGGGAGGAGGTGGAGTGGCTGACAACATCGTGTAGGAATAACAACTTGCTCCTAAATACAGCCAAGACCAAGGAGCTCATCGTTGATTTCAGGAAGAAGGCAGACAACATCCAGCCACTCATCATCAACGGGGACTGTGTGGAGAGCATCTCAGACTTCACCATTAGGGAGGACTTGACCTGGGGAACACACACTGCTGAGGTAGTGAAGAAGGCCCAAAACAGACTCTACTTCCTGATGGTTCTCAGGAAGAACAATATCCCTGAGAAACTGTTGGTGCCCTTTTACCGCTGCACAGTAGAGAGCATCCTGGCCTACTGTCTCTGTGTGTGGTTCTCCAGCTGCACAGTAGCACAGAAGAAAGAGCTCCACAGGGTCATTAAGGTCGCTCAGCAAGTAGTCGGCTATCCTCTCCCCTCACTAGAAAAACTACATAATTCCTGTTGTCTCAGGAACGTCAAGAAAATTCTTCAGGACCCATCACACCCAGGCCATGCATTGTTTGAACGCCTGCCTTCAGGCAGACATTTCAGATCCACAAAGACTAAGACAAATAGACTGAGAAACAGTTTCTATCCTTCAGCCATCACCATGTTGAATGCTGGTAAGTGGTCAGTCTGACCTAGTGCACCTTCATGTTTACAATACACTGTCATGTTTACAATACAGGTCTAAGTCAACATTGGCTAAGGGACAAGTGCAATATGGCGTATGTATGAATGGAAAACAGCGTATATGTGTATGTATGAATGGAAAACTGCTTTTATGGACTATTTTGGTACTTACTTTATTCCCTTTTTTATTTTAGTTTTAACTTGAGTGATTGTGTTTTTAATTTTATTTTTGCATTGGAAAATTGCACCTAAATTTTGTTGTACAATGTCTCATTGCTACACTGACAATAAAGATTTTGATTGATTGATTGCACAACACAAGTGTCAGGAGTCTCAGATGGATTAAGTTAAATGCATCACACAATCAATCACGTATTAAAGTTTTTATTACTGTGACATATGTGACTTGTGAGTGACCATGATTCATTCAGTCCTATTTGACTTGCGTCTGTATGAAAGTATGTTTTCTGTGTAATTAAGCCGGTTTCAGAAAGCAACAACACAACCCGAAACGTGACATAATTTTATTTCAGGAAGGCACTGGTGCAGTGATAAGTCGTACTATTCACGGCTCTTGTCAAATTTCTGGCTATAATAATTAATCCAGAATAGCTAGCTAACATATTTCTAGCCCTCAGGGACATTTAGAAGCATTATAATCCAATGAAAACTATATCAGTTTCTCATTTTACCAAGTTCGGCAAAATTTTAAAAAAAATTCCACATTTTTGCCTAATTCGAGGTGAAGTGAATGCAGCGGGATTTGTTCATCACTACTAGTTACTACATTCGAGGATTCACATACTTTTTCCATCATAAATAAACAAATAAATATCATAACAAGCAACAACAATTCCCCTCCAAATACAAAGTAGACTTACTAACATGAAAGAAAAGCTTCTGATTTGGCCAAAGAATGGGCACAGTCACAGTGACGGTGAGGTCTTATGCAGCCACACTGCCGTTAGTATAAAGGAGCCCCAATAGCATTTCTTGAACAACTCTGATTGAAAGTACTTAGTGATTGTGTGTCATATACAGAGTGTGCAGCATTCATCATAAAGGGTATCAGATTTGCATTCATTCTCTCCTCTGGTATTAATTCCAGCAGGTATGGAGTATGTTCCAATCAAAATAAAAACTTGCTTCCAGACTGGGTTACATTTATTTTTAACTCTTAGCATCACTGTTTGCACCTTGACTGAAAACCAGTATGCAAAAAGGTGATAGAGCAAACATGACTTTACTAATTCTTTTTCCTCTTTACACAAAAACCTTTCTATTGATGTCAGTGGATCTAAACAACATTGGTAATTGCATTTTAGTTATCGCTGATTTAAAATCCACTTAGGAAGCAAGACATAGACAGACAGAAAGAAATACAGAGTTGAGAAATAAATTACTAATTACCTGATAAGATTAGGCACGCAGGAAATGCTGGGGGTTTTGGAGGTGAAAGGAGATGCAACAGAGGCCTCCAGTTCAGATAATGAGATTCCACTATGAGCTCTCTTCAGGGCCTACCACAGGAAAATTGTTAGAATGGGAACAGAATAAACATAACATAATAGAATAATAACACAAGTAAAAGAAAACGGCAATGTAAACATTATAAAAAGTGTAAAGCAAAAACGTGTTTAAAAAAAGTTCCCTAAATCTATAACAGTGCATTTCATAAATTCAAACAACCAAAGTGGCTGATACATTAAGAACCAATAAAGAACTTCTTCGTAGGTACAAAACAAAGTTAAACACACTTACCCCACAGTCATTTGCACCATCACCACACATGCCAACAAAATAGCTGTAAAACAATGTTTGCAATCAGAAACCATTAAGAGATGACAATATAACAATATCAAAAATCAAAGGAATTCTATGTAGGAATTTGTTTATATTCGCTAATAAGTTTCACTTCTATATTTTTCCACATTTCATATTAAATACTAACATAAAATAAGTTTTTGTTATAGATTTGGCACCATGTCCACTTTGTGTTGATTTTCTGTTCTGACAAAATAATTGGGTGAAAATATCCTGATCTGTCTGAAAATGTTACAGAGAGGGTTATTTGGTGTAATGAATGGACAAGCTCATATATATTATGCTGATTCATCGATCCACTAGGCCTTCTTATCTGTACCACAGCATAACTACAAGACACTAACACATAAGGACAAGTTCTCTGCATATATATTGGCTGATTTGTTTACAGCTGAATACAAACAAAACCTGAATGGAATTTTATTGAATCTCTAGCTCATCTCCCAGGCTTATCTTCTTTTTATGGAAATCTCATATTATTAACATATTCTCTGTACTATATGTGTATAGCTATAAAGAAAGCTAGATGACTTTTGAATTATGTACTGAATTAATTTTATGTGTTTTCTTTTTATTTTCAAACATATTTCCTTTATATTTATTGGGCACATGGAACACATTTAAATTAAGGACTGAATGACTGAAATTTTGCTATCAGCGTAGATGATATCATCATTATCAAGTCAGAAGTGACACCATATGTCAAAAGTTTATAAACCAACCATAATACAACATATGTGCAATGCTTGTGTAAGACCTTCACAGACCTGAATATTGATAATGTATTCAGATTTTTTTAAAAGCTTTAACACTTTTGTTTTTACATATATGTGAAAGTTAATTAATTCTTTAGAATATTTAGCTGAATTTCCTATCCTTCTAATGTAGTGAAAAGTCAAGCAAAATCACACCTTTTAGTGGCTAATTAAAAGATTGATTGATTACATCTTGCCTGAAGAAGGGGTCTGAGTTGCCTCCTTGCATATAGTAATCTTTTTAGTTAGCCAATAAAAGGTGTCATTTTGCTTGACTTTTCACTAAATTCATAATGGCTAACACGGTACAACACCCTAGTACTATACTAAGAAAGGCACAGTAGGAAATTCAACAAAACTGACAATGAAGTTACATTAAAACTACACACTAAGACATTGATGTACCTGTAACTTCACTGTGAACAGGAAATTACAATTAGATTTACCAACAATAAAGAGAAATCAACTACAAACTAAATACAGTTCTCCATAATTTATGTCAGACATTGGCTGGTTCATTTTAAATTTTATAAGGCCTACATCTCCCACCTTTGGCATTCTAAGGTTTATTCGGGATTAGATCCTATTTATTAGAGTGGTTATAAAGCTCCAGTTTAACTTGGGCACATACTCTTTCTGATGCTCTATTGGAAAAGTATTTTGTTTACTTCAAGCACTACTATGCTTGCAATACTGCTAAATCTTCTAACAGTCTTTTTCACAGTAATATCAGAAGGGACACCATTGTCTATGAGTACTCTAATGTGGTAATATTTACTCCACTACTATCTCACCATCTGATATTCAATGTACTCCTGGATGTGGCTGAAGAGCATAGGGAGAAAAGTTTCTAATATCCTGTGACTACTGTGTACTACTACCATGCAGAATAATCTTGCTGAAATGGAAGAATCCTAACCCATTCTCTGTAATTAAGTGGGTGAGCAATGTTCTACATTTTTATAAATTAGAAGAAAAAAAAATCAAATTATCTCTTACAGCATACATCCAAACCATTTTTAAAGAATTCATTCATATTTTTTTATCAAATAAGCATGCTGAGCCTATGAATGACTCCATCCATCCATCCATTTTCCAACCCGCTGAATCCGAGCACAGAGTCACGTGGGTCTGCTGGAGCCAATCCCGGGCAGGGTGCCAACCCACCGCAGGACACACACAAACACACCAAGCACACACTAGGGCCAATTTAGAATCGCCAATCCACCTTACCTGCATGTCTTTGGACTGTGGAAGGAAACCGGAGCGCCTGGAGGAAACCCATGCAGACACGGGGAGAATATGCAAATTCCACGCAGGGATGACCCGGGAAGTGAACTCAGGTCCCCAGATCTCCCAACTGCGAGGCAGCAGCACTACCCACTGCGCCACCGTGCTGCCCGTGAATGACTCTCTTATGTATTATTCTATTATAGAGAAAAAGTTAATATTTTTTGCTTGCATCTCTCTTCTTTTTCTTTCCCTTGGGTGGGAGTTAAATCTTGTTTGCTTTTTTTCTTCGTATTTCTGTTTTTCCATTGTTTTATTCGTATTGATTTTGAAGTATTATAACTGGAAGTATCTGTGCAGTTATCATTATTTGTTTGATTAAGTAGTATGTAATTGTAATGTTTTGTTTTTCAAAAATTAAATAAAAAATGTATATAAAAAAATCTTCAACTGGAAGAATCCCAAATTGCAATTATGAGATACATGGGACTACTTGAAAGAAAATAAATTCAATGACACGGCAACAACTCCATGTAGGGCAGGATTTTATCAACATTTTTAACTAGTGCTCCTTGCAACGTTTAGGCTCCTTAATTAGCCTTGAATAAAACTGATGTGATTTGTGTTAACAATATATAAAGCACTCAACTAAATGAGCTGATTTAAAATATAGTGTACTAAACTGTACTGCTCTTCTAAAAATAACAAATGTATGAGTAAATTATCTTTGGTTAAAAGCACTGTGAGTCTGACATGTTTTCGGGCTTAAGAAGTATTTGGCTCATTTTCTTGTGCAGTCAAATATATAAAACTCTTTTAGTTAGTCATTATTTCATACTTACTCCACACTCTGTAGTGTTTCCACCAACTGAGTTTTCTGAGCTGGAGCCATTCGGGCAAAAACTGTGCCATGAAGTACAAGCTTCCCAAAATGAAAAAAAAAAAAAAACAGCACAAAACATATAAACAAAAAATATCATTTATTGCAAAAGTTTCATAAGAAAGATAAATACTTAAGCCTATGATTACAGAAAATAAAGGCATAATGATTTGTCATGTTTGTTTCAATCTCTCCAATAACAATCCTTCATTCTAACACCTTCACTAAAGCATCTCAAAGATATCTGTTAATATCCTAATAGGATTTAATAATGGCATCTAATACTGTAAACAATATTGTAAACAATATTAAAAATCAACAAAAACAAAAAACCTAAGTTTAAAGCATATTGGAAATTTAATCACCATGTCAAGAACTTCCTCTGTTAAGATCCATCCATTAAACACACAATGTTTAACCATTAAAAACAAATAAAGATGACAAGACTAAGTGATTTTCAAAAAAATACAAATAACTGCACAAATGTTTTGTGTAAGTCAGAGAAGACAAAAAGACACCTTCTGGATCAAATCTGGAAAGTGTTCCGTGATGACAGCAAAGGATTTTCCATTCATTGCAAAATGGTAACCCTCAGAGCAGTGTTGATCATCTTTTAAACAGTCATCTCCCAGATTTATATAAATTTCCTGCAATAAATATACTTGGGTTAGTATTGTACACTTCATAGCAATCAAACATGGTAACAAATATGTTTATTTTTACAGAGTATTATTAGACAAATGAAAGGAATTTAGATGTTTAAAGTTGGTTTCTTCTCCTCATGTAATGTTTTTTGGGCAATTACAATTTTCAGTCTAGTAATTTAGTTAGATGTTATTTTTACATAAGACTCCAAGTGCTTATACTATAACATATTAGACTACAATTAAACAATGTGAAAAGGAAGTCTAAACTTTAAAGCTATTTAACCAAAGGCATAAGAATATACTCCATCTCCCACAATTCTAAACTGAAAAAGAGAGGTCAGAAAACAAAATTACAGTAATCCCTCCTCGATCGCGGGGGTTGCATTCCAAGTGATAATCCGCGAAGTAGAAACCATATGTTTATATGGTTATTTTTATATTGTCATGCTTGGGTCACAGATTTGCACAGAAACACAGGAGGTTGTAGAGAGACAGGAACTTTATTCAAACACTGCAAACAAACATGTCTCTTTTTCAAAAGTTTAAACGTGCTCCATGACAAGACAGAGATAACAGTTCCGTCTCACAATTAAAAGAATGCAAACATATCTTCCTCTTCAAAGGAGTGCGCGTCAGGAGCAGAGAATGTCAGAGAGAGAGAGAAAAAAGCAAACAAAAATCAATAGGGCTGTTTGGCTTTTAAGTATGCGAAGCACCACCGGACAAAGCAGCTACAAGGATGTACAATGTAAAGGTAGTCTTTCAGCATTTTTTACAGGAGCGTCCGTATCCTCTAGGCCAGTGTGCAAACAGCCCCTCTGCTCACACCCCCTCAGTCAGAGAGAGTGAGAGAGACAGAGAAAAACAAACAATCAAAAATTAATACGTGCCTTCGAGCTTTTAAGTATGCGAAGCACCGTGCGGGAAGCATGTCGCTTGACAAAGCAGCTGCACAGATGGGAGCATCGTGAAGGTAATCTTTCAGCATTTTTAGACGAGCATCCGTATTGTAGAAGAAGAATGTTCTCCTCAGCACCATGTATCTTGTGTGTTTAGTAAATTAGAATTTTATAACAACTATTTTGTAACTTGCCAGTTAGAGACGCTTGGCTTATGAACTAACAAAAATATGTTATTCCAGGGTTCAGGAGAAATAGTGTCCACATGAATAAAATCTAAGCTGTTTCTTGTTTTTTCCTTTCTCAGAGTGAATGTCTCAGGGACAAGGTCACAAGGCTGCAGAAAGTACATGTAGTTTATGCAAGGCGTCTCTCCTGTGCTTAGCTTTTTTAGCTCAACAGACATATTGTTTAACTCTACTTAGATGATAAGGATGTTTTTCTGTCTTATTAATCACGAGATGCTGAATTATAAAAAACCCCTCCTAACTTTTATTTGGGGTTCAAACTGAGCTTTGCGGCAATAAGTTATGCTCTTTGAATCTCTACTTACTGTGACTCCAAATGAATAATAAAGAGAACTAAAGAAATATTATCTGCCTGCTCTCAGTGTGCCGTTTTCGTCCACAGTATCGTCTATGGGTGCGAACAGCCCCCCTGCTCACACCCCCTCCGTCAGGAGCACAGAATGTCAGAGCAAGAGAGAGACAGAGAGAGAGAGAGAAAAGCAAACAATCAAAAATCAATACATGCTGTTTGATCTTTTAAGTATGCCAAGCACAGTGTGGGAAGCATATCGCTTGACAAAGCAACCATATGTAAGCCCAGCAAGGAAGAGAGCAATGTGAAGGTAATCTTTCAGCGTTTTTTGAGGAGCGGCCGTATCCTCTAGGGGTGCGAACAGCCCCCGTGCTCACAATATAGTTGAGGAGTTTTATTTAATATGTAATACGTGGTCTGGTTGGTAGCTTCTCAGCCATCTGCCAATAGCGTCCCTTGTATGATATCAACTGGGAAAACCAACTGAGGAAGCATGTACCAGAAATTAAAAGACCCATTATCTGCAGAAATGTGCGAACCAGCAAAAAATCCGCGATATATATTTAAATATGCTTACATATAAAATCCGCGATAGAGTGAAGCCGCGAAAGTCGAAGCGCGATATAGCGAGGGATTACTGTAATAGATTTAAGTACAGTACACTATTGATTTGCATTGCTGTTTTAATCATTTTCTGAGAAAGTCTAAGGAAAAAATGTTCAGTAAACCACATATTTTGAGTGTTTATCCATTTTAAAACACATGGGCTAAAGATCTCATTAGTGGCTTTCGTTGCTATAAATTTTCACTATAATCACAGACGTTCTCAGATGTGGGTTCAGTTGCTCAGGTGTCCACAAATGTAGGTAAAAGTATTCCCTTACACCTGCAGTCATAATGGATTTGTTAAAATATACTATTGGTGCTGGTTATATTTTTCTCCTACACCCAAGATAACAAATTTGGAAAAATGAACAAACCATAAACAAAAATGTTTCTATAGAGTAACTTATTTATCGATAATGCCGTTAACATACATACAAACATATTCTTTTAGGCTGGTATAACAGAGGTTCAGTTACAGAATTGTAAATTATAAATGAAAATCTATTCTAAAATCTTCATCATATTAGCATCTTTACTATTTACTGCAGGGTGCGAAAGCAGGTTTCAAAAGTCAGTATGTCCTCCCGAAGGAAAGACAAAAAGCAAGTCTTCACAGGCAATTTAACTACAGGTGCTGGTCACAAAATTAGAATATCATGACAAAGTTGATTTATTTCAGTAATTCCATTCAAAAAGTGAAACTTGTATATTAGATTCATTCATTGCACACAGACTGATGTATTTCAAATGTTTATTTCTTTTAATGTTGATGATTATAACTAACGAAAGTCCCAAATTCAGTATCTCGGAAAATTAGAATATCAATTAAGACCAATGCAAAAAAAGGATTTTTAGAAATGTTGGCCAACTGAAAGGTATGAACATGAAAAGTATGAGCATGTACAGCACTCAATATTTAGTTGGGGCTCCTTTGGCCTGGATTACTGCAGCAATGCGGCGTGGCATGGAGTCGATCAGTCTGTGGCACTGCTCAGGTGTTATGAGAGCCCATGTTGCTCTGATAGTGGCCTTCAGCTCTTCTGAATTGTTGGGTCTGGCATATTGCATCTTCCTCTTCACAATACCCCATAGATTTTCTATGGGGTTACGGTCAGGCGAGTTTGCTGGCCAATCAAGAACAGGGATACCATGGTCCTTAAACCAGGTACCGGTAGCTTTGGCACTGTGTGCAGGTGCCAGGTCCTGTTGGAAAATGAAATCTGCATCTCCATAAAATTAGTCAGCAGCAGGAAGCATGAAGTGCCCTAAAACTTCCTGGTAGACGGCTGCGTTGACCTTGGACCTCAGAAAACACAATGGACCAACACCAGCAGATGACATGGCACCCCAAACCATCACTGACTGTGGAAACTTTACACTGGACCTCACGCAACGTGGATTCTGTGCCTCTCCTCTCTTCCTCCAGACTCTGGGACCTTGATTTCCAAAGGAAATGCAAAATTTACTTTCATCAGAGAACATAACTTTGGACCACTCAGCAGCAGTCCAGTCCTTTTTGTCTTTAGCCCAGGCGAGATGCTTCTGACGCTGTCTCTTGTTCAAGAGTGGCTTGACACAAGGAATGCGACAGCTGAAACCCATGTCTTGCATACGTCTGTGTGTGGTGGTTCTTGAAGCACTGACTCCAGCTGCAGTCCACTCTCCCCCACATTTTTGAATGGGTTTTGTTTCACAATCCTCTCCAGGGTGCGGTTATCCCTATTGCTTGTACACTTTTTTCTACCACATCTTGTCCTTCCCTTCGCCTCTCTATTAATGTGCTTGGACACAGAGCTCTGTGAACAGCCAGCCTCTTTAGCAATGACCTTTTGTTTCTTGCCCTCCTTGTGCAAGGTGTCAATGGTCGTCTTTTGGACAACTGTCAAGTCAGCAGTCTTCCCCATGATTGTGTAGCCTACAGAACTAGACTGAGAGACCATTTAAAGGCTTTTGCAGGTGTTTTGAGTTAATTAGCTGATTAGAGTGTGGCACCAGGTGTCTTCAATATTGAACCTTTTCACAATATTCTAATTTTCCGAGATACTGAATTTGGGACTTTCATTAGTTGTCAGTTATAATCATCAACATTAAAAGAAATAAACATTTGAAATACATCAGTCTGTGTGTAATGAATGAATCTAATATACAAGTTTCACTTTTTGAATGGAATTACTGAAATAAATCAACTAATTCTAATTTCTAATTTTATGAATAGCACCTGTATAGCAAAACACATTCATTGTAGAGCCACTGACTGCCAGTTGATCGCAAGACTTGCTTATTTAATAACATTTACTGGTTAGCCTTTAACATTTTGTCCCCTGCAGCACATACAGTATCTACCCAGTGACAAGTCAACACTGATCTGTTGAATCCAGGTCACTGCACCAGATAGAGTTGCATATTATAACATGTCCATTGCTTCACTGCCACAAGGACAGATGCCTTGAAAAAGATGAATTCTGAGGGTAGTGATTGCTGTGCCTTGCATATGGGAGTGCAAAAATCCAGCCTTTATAGTAAATCAGTTGTACACTCAAGCACTTTAGAATGAGCACAGTTTTTAGGTATGAGCTAATGTATATACACAAGAGAAGTCAAGCTTATTGTGAGGTGTACAAAGTACAATGAAATTCATACTTTCATGTCTCCTCAGACAGTTGCCAAAAATACATTGCACAATTAAATCAGATGCTTTGAAATGGTTTGTAATTTTTTTTTTTTTTTTCACTAAATGAAGAGCTTTAATTGCATATTCCACATGATAATTGAGTGTCTTCATCTAGAGACTCCTTGCGCAGTTCAAAAGCATACATCCTGTATTTAATTATGTGACTCTACATTAGACTTATGGTGGGCCACTTTTTAAGGGATGAGAAACTTCCTCTATTCAAAGAAATTTCTCAAAGAATAACATAGTGAAATTCTGTAATTAGATCTGAATTTTATTTAATCTATTCTTGTTTCTTCTTCTGTTGCAGAAAAAGTTTTG
Source organism: Erpetoichthys calabaricus (assembly GCF_900747795.2). Lineage (NCBI taxonomy): Eukaryota > Metazoa > Chordata > Cladistia > Polypteriformes > Polypteridae > Erpetoichthys > Erpetoichthys calabaricus. Next base: position 204,332,433 of record NC_041395.2, read on the forward strand.
TCCATTGGAGGGCAGCAAAGCCCAAGACAAACGTGTGCTACTTTGCTGGTTGGGATTTAGAACAAACAGCAAAATCAGATTATATATGTTAGAAAGTTTACACATGCAAAGTAAGTTACAAAATGATTGTATGATTAAAAATGGTACAAATTCTGTTCATAATGCAAGAAACTTTTTTTTTCAACATAACAAAGGATCAAAAGGAAATGTGCCGTATCACTACAATTTCTGAAAAAAACCCTTCTAAGCTTTAAAAAGAAATACCAATGTAAAATAACAGTACAATTCAGGAAGGATGAAATGGAAAAAGAATATCTTACTAGTCATTCTGAAGACTCATTATATTTAAAGTATTAAACAAAGTTAACCTGATATTCGTAATATGCCTGAAACAAACATATCTGGCTTACAAAAAATCAAGTACAGTACTTGGAATTTTAAAAAGAAATGTTTTAACTCCTCAGATGAGATTTAATCTTACACAAACTAACTGCTGTTTTACTGTAAAGGCAAAAGAATGTTCAGCAGTTGTTTTTTGGTTTTGTTTTTTTCATTTTACCTCTGAATGTAACCCTGCTGTAGTAGAACATTGCTTCACTGGATTATCTGCATAGTGCCAGTCAATCTTGGCTGTCTGTCCATCCTTGGGAGCAATTGCATCAGCAATAATAACTTTTTCATTGGGAGGAATCATTCCACAATCCCGAGCAACTGAAATAGCTGTTAACATATTGTCACCTGTGTGGAAATTTTTCAGCTTAATTTTATTCAAGAATACTGTATCAGAAAAAGTACATTCTCATGAATCAATAACCACATTACATTTTAAAATAAACTGTTTATATTTCACTTTTAAGAAGGTAAACTATTTATTGATAATGTAAAAAGTCGAGAAAAACTTAAGCTGTAACAGCAACATTTTCAAATGAATAAAAATATCAACAATCATGAAAGACAAAATAGCAGAAGCACATAAGCACATATAGATTAAGTAACTATGCAGCTGAACATTTTCTTTGTAATGAGTATATATAAAAAAAAAAAAAAAAGTTACACTAAGGTGTTTTACTCACCAGTGACCATAATAGTACGAATATTAGCTTTATGCAACTGTTCTAATACACTTGCTGTCTCCAACTTCAATTTATTTTGCATAATTATCAACCCCAAAAACTCCATGTTGCACTCAATGGCATCTCTAAGGAAACAAAGAGTTAGAAATAAATTTGAATCTCAGGACCAGGCCTAAAAATATTCTATTTTCAATCTAACTAAAAAAATGTCATGCATATCTGACATTACGTCTCAACTCACCTTCTAAATCTTAACTGTAGAAATATTACAAAGACTTTCGAAAGTAATTATGAGATCAGTAAATAAGAGTAATTTAAAACAATACTATCCAAATTTGCAATCATTCTGAATTTCCAAAAATTAAGATATTTTAAGCAAACAGCTCACAATATTTTCCAAATTTTCTATGTTGTAACTTTGACAGAAAATCTGTTAGTTCTGAACCTGCTTACCAATTTCAAGATGTGTCATATATGTGATTCACAGCAATTAAATACTAAGTAAAATTAAGCCTTTATATGTAATGAATATAACACTGAAAATCATGCACCATTTCTTAAGCAACTAACTATAAACTAAAATTTCCCACCCATCAATTTTCTCGCTTGCTTAACTCAATTTGTGTCTACAAATGGTCTATAATAAGTTCAATTTGATATCCACATCCATCACATAAGGTGTACATCAAGTTTCAAACTAAAAATAGTGCATTTGTATTCTTTACTCGCTAAATCACAATTTACACCTATTGTATTTACATTAAATTTCAGCTGCCATGTATAGGCTTACAGGGTCTTGTGTATAGAGCACAATGAAATTCTTACTTGCAGGATCTAATTAACATGCAAAACTTGCCAGTCTACAATGTCATGATTAGGGAGCAAAACTAGCTTAACTTGATCTCAGTTCTGTCCAGAGAAATTTGTAATAATTAAAATGATGTATATCTGATATTTCTCCTAGTTTTGTGTCATTTTCAAGTTTAACCTGTTTGTTTAATATATTTATATCAAGACAATTAATATAAATTAAAAGGCCTGCTGTTCCAGCACTGCCAAAGAAAGTATACTCAAAGTTCTCTTTATTTATAAAGTTGGAATTCATTGGAAATTTAATCTAATGTAATACCAAGATGAAGATGTTTAGATAAATTATTTACAATTGGTGATAATTTGAAGAGAAGGTAGTTTACACAGTTCTTATTCTTAAATATTTGATATTTTAAACTTCTCAGAACTTTCTTAATTAAGTTTAGCTGGTATACCTGTTAATGTTCTGTACTTTATGCCAGGTAAGTTTTGACTCAAGCTTCCTATGAGCCAAAGCTATGACTCTTAATCCCTGTTTGGTATACTGCTCCAAAATATCAACAAAATCAGATGGAACTAAAAGAGACAAAAAAAATAAATAAATAAATCAACAAATCAGTAAAGCTAACTCTAATGATAAATATATTTGGCCAACATTGCATTAATAAAACAAAATGATTCAGTAGTCAATTTACAAATAAAAGGTTTTGGTTTTATTTAAGCAAATGCTTTCTTATTCAGTCAAAGCTATTGCACACACTGTCAAAAGAGATTTCACTGTTATTAAGTAATAATATGTATAGAGCTTCCACTGTTCTTATTCTGTTCAATTTAAGTTATTCATGAAATCTTACTATGTTCACAACACATGCATAACAGGTTATTACTGGTAATTGCTTGATTACATCATCACGTCAGACAAATGTAATTTCTGTATCAACATATCATGATTAAACAAGAAAAAAGTACCATTCTCTAGTGACCCTCCAATGGTCAAAATAGCTCAAAATGATTGCAAATATATAAATGTATGCATCATATGAGGTAAACAATCCATAACTTTATTTTGTGTTATATTTCTTCAGTCTGTATCTCTTAGCAATATCTGGAGAATTTATTAGGTTCAGAGGCAATTTGAACATTATTATATTCATTTTCACATAAACACACATAACTGACTTACACAGAAATACACTCTGTTCACACTCAAATCCAAGCAACTTAATTTCCGAGGCATTCTAATAATTTTTGCAGATGATTTAAAAGACAGAAAAAAATTACTGTGGGAGTTCCATGCGGAGTTGTTTCAACTGGGAACATTTTCTTTATAATGTGCATCATTTCATATCAATTTTAAGGTTGCTTCATAACAGGATGTTTGACAATCTGAGAAACAATAGTGTCAACAAGAGTTGTGCATTCACTCCAATCTCTCTGTGACATCTTTGGATATCAAAAGTCCACATATTGTTTTTGCTTTTTACCGTTATTGATTAGTTAATTTTTCCTTTTCCTGAACACACTGATAAAGGGCAGGGTCGCAAGGCAGCTACAGCCAATCCCAGCAATTATCAGTCACAAGGCAGGAACAACACCTGGATAGGGTGTCCAACGCAAAGTGAACACATAAGTGCACACTAGGGCCAACTTAGCAACACCAATTCACTTTACCTACATGTCTTTGGTTTGTGAGAGAAAACCAGAGCACTAAAAAAAAAAAAAAAAAACCCCAAGAGGACATGGGGAGAATATGCAAACTCTATTCAGGAACCACCAGGTATGTGATCTCTGGTCTCCTTATGTTGAGGAAGCAGTAGTACCACCATGCCATTCCTTGTTACTGATTTAAAGGCTAAAATCAATACTTCTATTACCTTAAATAAGATCTTCTGTACAGCAATATTTAAGTGAAAAAAGTGGATAATTTTCAGAAAAAAGTAACCTCTGTCATGGAATCGATTTATTAGTGGCAAGGCTACACCAGATTGATTAAACTCAAGTGGAAATGCTGGATACTGTGGGAATGTTTTGACCAAATACAAGAACAGTACCTTAAGAATGTTAAGACTGTGGGCGTGTGCACCATTATTGGAAAGAAGGCAGGAGGGTGTGTTCGGTGTATTAAGGGATTACACTACACAGACTACCTTAGAATATCTAACCTGCTTTATTATCTGAAATTATAATCCAGGAGAAGCAAAATACATCCTGACTAATCACAGAAAAGTAGCCCTATTCTTTGTATTTAGAAAGATATTTTTGGGGAGTCAACAGCTGGCCAGTCCTGTCTACATGTTCTTTGTGGACATGGAAAAAGTTTGACACCTTTTAGAACATTGGCTTCCAGAGTTGCTACTGCCTGCCATTTATCTCTTGTATTTACAAAGTGAAAGTTGTTTTTGCACACTGAACACAAGGGTATAAGGATGCACAGCCAAGACATAGAGAATAATTCAGTTTGGGAATCAAAGGGTTTCATCTTTACTGTAACCTACGGTACACAACTGAAACGCTCATAACAGAGTTTAATGTGGGTATGATGAGAATTGGAGACAGATGTTCTCTCCTTGAAAATGGTGGCTTGTTAACTACATAAAATGGGTTAGCAGTTGCCCCACGTACAGTGGCGTAGGAAGGCGGGTGCGGTGGGTGTGGCCCGCACTGGGTACCATCTCTGAGGCGGTGACAAAAATCTGCCGGTTTTGTATTAATGCGCCTTTTTGTTACATAAATAACATGTCAAATAATTTACATGGGCTTTAACAATCCCTAATTGCAGCAAATTGCGGGTGAACGATGTGATGCTGTAATGATTTAGTATTATTGTGTGGTGGGAGGGGGTGTTCTGTCTCGTTTCTTTTGAACTGTGCTGGTGCTCAAGTTAACAAACAACCGGTCCTGTGACTCATTGTCTCATCCCTACCACAAATATATCATCGCTCCAAGTCGTTCTGTGCAACAAGATGATATTTTTAACCCGAACATCATAATATAGTCGGCGCAAAATGTTTTAGACAGTGGGATGGGTAAGTATTGTCCGCTCTAGAACCGATCATAAAGTAAACAAGTTTACTTTACGATCGTTCTACAAGCGAACGGACAATATCTCCCTCCCCATCCCACTATTTTAAGGCCCCTATATACGAGCCGGGACACATGACGAAATCATGTGTCACAATTCTGGTTAATTGGCGATTTGGCGTAATCTTGCTGGTGTGCTTTCTGCAGATGGTATCCTTACAGAAATTCCATGCCTAAGAAGATTCCTAAAAGCCGCCAAAGTTCCAAAAGAAGAGTCTCTAGGTTGGACTTCCTTAAGATTCTTAGAGTTTGTGGTTGAATATGAACTTTTAGACTCTGTTCCCAATCTCACTTTAGCATTAAGATTTTTCTTAACTTTATGTGTTTCTGTTGCATCATGTGAGAGGAGTTTTTCGAAACTCAAACTAATTAAGAATTATCTTTGATCCACTGTGAACCAAGCACGACTCTCCAGCTTAGCCATTTTGTCAACTGAAAATAGTGTAGCTGAAGGTACCGATTTTGATGACGCAATCTCAAAATTTGCAGAACAAAAAGTTAGAAAGAAGAGATTCTAAGTATCTTGTTAAAGTACAGTTTGTTGGATTAGAGCATAGAGAACGAAACTTGTAAACAATTGAGTTTTCATTAAATTGTATTATAATAATAATAAAGTTATGCACTAGGTACTATCACTATGAAAAAAGATTTCTTACATTGTACATTAAACTGGCTTATTAATAAAAAGGCATTTTACTTTTTTTTTAATTCATAAATAATTGTTTACAAAATAATTAACATTATGCCCTCTTTACTTAACCAATTGAATATAAAAATTGCTTTCTCAATAAATTTCATTTTATATTTTGGACATGGGGGTGACAAGTTTAAACTCCACTCCGGGTGCCACCAGACCATGCTACGCCACTGCCCACGTACAGACAATTGATCAAGTACCTGCATACCTTGTTCAAGAGTGAAGGCAGATGTGATTGCTAGAGTGACATTCACTGGTGCAGCAGCAATTTTTAGAATTTTGCACTGGAATGTTATAGCAAAAGTTTGGGCATCCTACTAAGTCAGTACTCAATAACAATTCTTTTTGGCAAAACTCACAGCTTGCACAAACCTCTTTGAATCCTAGTTGCGCACACAGCACAAGACCTATCCACAAATCTTCAGTGATGTTCAAGTGAAAGTCTGAGGACTGCAAGAGCCATTCCAAAATCTTCACACAGTGTTTCATGTGGTACTTCATAGTAGATTTTAAAGCATGATTTGGATCGTTGTCTTGATGTAAAAGCCATCTTATTTTCAGTCTCAGTTTTCTGACTGACTGTCACATATTCTTTGATTTGTTAGTATTTGGTGGAATCAATTTTTGCCTGTACAAGCACAATGTTTCCTGTGCCACTAGTTGCCATAAAACCCCAAAGCAAAATAGATCCACCCCCATACTTTATAGTTGGAAAGGTGTTCTTTTCTTCAAATGATGCTTCTTCCCCCCCAAACAAACCTTTTATGGTTATGGCCAAAGAGCTTCAGCTTAATTTCATCTGTCCTCAGCACTTTATCCCAAAATGCCTCTGTATTATGCAAATGTTCTATTGTTTTGATTATTTATAATGTTGTTTTTGTGATGATATCTCCTTATAAGGACTCTCTTATGCAGGCCATGTTCATGTAAGTTAATGCTACTGTATATAGTAAAAAAAAAGTACATCAACACATCTTCCTCAGCTAAATCTACTTTCTGATCCCTTACAGGTATATAAGGATTTTGATTTGTCTTCTTGTACAGCACACAGGCTGTTCTATCCAATGGTTTTCTTTGTCTTTTAGATATTCTCTTGACTTCCACAGTTGCCCTTAACTGCCATTTCTTAATGACATTTCAAACTCTGGAAATTATTAGCCGGAAGTTCTTTGATATTGTTTATCGCCTTACCTTGCTTGTAAGCATCATTTACTTTAGATATTCAGTCAGTTGCTTACAATTCTTGACCAGACTAGCAACTAACAAGCTAAGCCAGACCAGACTAATGACCTAACAAGTTCTGGGGTTGTCTACATTTTTGCAAGGAACAGTATCTATCTATCAACTGGCCTGGAGCACCTGGGAATTCCTAAGAAGGTTCTGGAAAAAAAAATTCCCTGGACAAGATGGTCTGGTCTGTTAAGCTCAGCATGTTACCATTGGTACTCTCATGGATATACAATATGAATCAAAACTCCATCCATCCATTATCCACTGCTTATCCGAGGTCGGGTCGTGGGGGCAGTAGCCTAAGCAGGGAAGCCCAGACCTCCCTCTCCCCAGCCACCTCCTCCAACTCCTCTGGGAGGACCCCGAGGCATTCCAAGGCCAGCCGGGAGATATAATCCCTCCAGCGTGTCCTGGGTCTGCCCCGTAGCCTTCTCCCAGTGGGGCATGTCCGGAACACCCCCCCAGGGAGGCGTCTAGGAACCACTTCAACTGACTCCTCTCAATGCGGAGGAGCAGCGACCCTACTCCGAGTCTCTCCCGGATAACTGAACTCCTCACCCTATCTCTAAGGGAAAGTCCAGCCACCCTGCGGAGAAAACTCATTTCGTCCGCTTGTATCTGCGATCTTGCTCTTTCGGTCACTACCCAAAGCTCGTGGCCACAGGTGAGGGTAGGAACCTAGATCGACTGCTAAATCGACAGCCTCGCCTTTTGGCTCAGCTCTCTCTTCACCACGACGGACCGTTGCAGAGCCCGCATTACTGTGGATGCCACACCGATCTGTCTGTCAACCTCCCGCTCCATTCTTCCCTCACTCGTGAACAAGACCCCGAGATACTTGAACTCCTCCACTTGAGGCAGCACTGTGCTCCCAACCCGGAGAGAGCATTCCACCCTTTTCTGGCTGAGAACCATGGCCTCGGATTTAGAGGTGCTAATTCTCATCCCCGCTGTTTCGCACTCGGCTACGAACCGCTCCAGTGAGAGCTGGAGGTCACTGTCCGATGAAGCCAACAGAACCACGTCATCCGCAAATAGCAGAGATGAGATTCTGAGGTCACCGAACAAGACCCCCTCCACTCCTTGGCTGTGCCTAGAAATTCTGTCCATATAACTTATGAACAGAATCGGTGACAAAGGGCAGCCCTGGCGGAGTCCAACCTCAACAGCAAAAGAGTCCGACTTATTACCGGCAATGCGGACCAAGCTCCTGCTCCTCCTGTACAGGGACTGAATGGCTTGTAGCAACGAGTCTTGTACCCCATACTCTTGGAGCACACCCCACAGGATGCTTCGAGGGACACGGTCGAATGCCTTCTTCAAATCCACAAAACACATGTGGACTGGTTGGGCAAATTCCCATGCCCCCTCCAGGATCCTGGCCAGGGTGTAGAGCTGGTCCAGTGTTCCATAGCCGGGACGGAATCCGCATTGTTCCTCTTGAATCCGAGAATTGACCAAACTCTCTTCTCCAGCACCCCTGAATAGACCTTACTGGGGAGGGTGAGGAGTGGAGCACATCCTCCGGTCACACTTCTTAAAAAGGGGAACCACCACCCCGGTTTGCCAATCCAGAGGGACTGCCCCCGATGTCCATGCGATGCTGCAGAGACGTGTCAACCAGGACAGCCCCACAGCATCCAGAGCCTTGACGAACCCAGGGTGAACCTCGTCCACCCCAGGGGCCCTGCCACCTCTGAGCTTTTTAACTACCTCGGCGACCTCAGTCCCTGTTATGGACACTCCCCAAACTCCCCCCCCCCCCCCCCGGGAATTCCTACATCTCTGCTTCATCTAAGGAAGACGTGCTGGTGGGATTGAGAAGATCCTCGTAGTATTCCTTCCACCGGTCAATAACGTCTGCAGTTGAAGTCAGCAGGGCCCAGTCTCCACTGTACACAGTGTTGGTGGAGCACCGCTTTCCCCTCCTGAGGCACCTGATGGTTTGCTGGAACCTTCTTGGTGCCGACCGAAAGTCGTTTTTCATGGCTTCCCCAAACTCCTCCCATGCCCGAGTTGTTGCCTCTGCAAGAGCCGATGCCGCCACACGCTTGGCCTGCCGGTACCCCTCAGCTGCCTCTGGAGTCCCACTGGTCAACCAGACCCGATAGGACTCTTTCTTCAGCTCGACGGCCTCTTGAACCTTAGGTGTCCACCACCGGGTTCATGGATTGCCGCCACGAGAGGCACCGACAACTTTGCTGCCACAGCTCCATTCTGCTGCTTCGACAATGGAGGCTCGGAACATGGCTCATTCAGACTTAATATCCTTCGCCTCCCTCAGAATGAGGTTGAAGTTCTGCCGGAGGTGGCAGTTAAAGATCTTTCTGACCGGTTCCTCCGCCAGACATTCCCAGCAGACCCTCATTATTCCTTTGGGTCTGCCTGGTCTGTCCGGCAGCCTCTTCCACCATCTGATTCAACTTACCACTAGGTGGTGATCAGTTGACAGCTCAGCCCCTCTCTTCACCCAAGACATAAGGTCGCAGATCTGATGACACGATTACAAGGTCGATCATCGAGCTGAGACCTTGGGCATCCTGGCGCCAAGTGCACTTATGGACACCCTTATGCTCGAACATGGTGTTTGTTATGGACAATCCATGGCCAGCACAGACGTCCAACAACTGAACACCACTCGAGTTTAGATCAGGGAGGCCGTTCCTCCCAATCACACCTCTCCAGGTTTCACTGTCAGCCCCAACGTGAGTGTTTAAGTCTCCCAGTAAGACGAGAGTCCCCAGGTGCTGCGCCTCGCAGCGCCTCTTCCAGGGGACTCCAAGAAGGCTGGGTACTCTGAACTGCTGTTCGACACATAAGCGCAAACAACAGTCAGAATCCTTCTCCCAACTTGAAGGCGTAGGGAAACAACCCTCTCATCCAACGGGGAGAACCCAACGTACAGGCCTCGAGGCGGGGGGCCATAAGCAAGCCCACCCCTGCATAACGCCTCTCACCCACAGCAACTCCAGAGTGGAACAAAGTCCAGCCTCTCTCAAGAGGAATGGTTCCAGAGCCCAGACCATGCGTAGAGGTGAGCTCGACTATATCTAGCCGGTACCTCTCAACCTCTCTCACCAGTTCAGGCTCCTTCCCCACCAGAGTGGTAACATTTCCATGTCCCAAAAGCCAGTTTCAGCAACCAAGGGTCGGAACGCCAGAGTTCCCGCCTTCAGCTACCACCCATATCACATTGCACCCGACCCCTATGGCCTCTCTTGCAGGTGATGGGCCCACAAGAGAGCAGAACCACGTTGCTCCTTCGGGCTGAGCCTGGCTGGGCCCCGTTGTCAAAGTTCCAGCCACCAGGCGATTGCCAGCGAGCCCCTCCCCCAGGCCTGGCTCCAGGGTGGGGCCCCAGGTACCCTTTCCCGGGCAAGGGAAACGCCGATCCTCGATTTAACTCCATATGGGGTCTCAGGATCGAGTTAGTCTGGATCTTCACCTCAGACCTGTTTGCCTTGGGAAGCCCTCCAGGGTGGGGCCCGGGTACCCTTTCCTGGGCAAGGGAAACGCCGATCCTCGATTTAACTCCATATGGGGTCTCAGGATCGAGTTAGTCTGGATCTTCACCTCAGACCTGTTTGCCTTGGGAAGCCCTACCAGGAGCATATACTGTAGCTCCTGACAACATAGCTCCGAGGATCACTAGACCGCGCAAGCCCTTCTGCCACAACAAGGCCTCGATCCAAGAAGGGTGAATCAAAACTGATGTTAAATAAAAAATAAATAAATTAAAAAAAAAAAAAATATCAATACCTTGGTGGATAAGTGTGTACAACATTGGAAGGTTTAATTAATGTTTACCCATTACTTTCCAAATAATGCACAAAGCTAATTGACTACTGCTTGACATTAAATAAAACAGTTCCAATTAGCCTTACAATTATATTAACATTTTAATATGCATACTATAGTATATTCCAAATACTATTCAATAACAGCTGACTGGTTGCACATCACTGCTCTGAATGGTCAGTGTCTATGTATTAACTTACCAACACCAACAATTATATTAAACATTGATAAACTGGTAAGTTTAATGCTTTGGCCATCATATTTAATTATGGTGAGAAAAATATTTATTTTGCAATTAATCTGCAGTTTGCATCTGTTTACTGCATAATAGCTGACAACAGGCATTTAAACAACATTAATCCATTTTCTAAAACACTTATGCAATATAGGATCAGAGGAAATTGGGCACCAGAAGAACTAATCCTGGAAAGGGCTCCACTCCATCAAATAACACAACCATGCATATATCTACACTCAGTGACTTATATCAGTCCAATTTAGATTTTCTAACTAAGAACATCTCTCTGAGAAACAGGAGTGAAAAGAGAGAACAAAAATGACCCCCAGTTTAGAAAGAAATATTCTTCTAATGAACACAGTTAATGCAATTTGAATAGTCAATGGTATAAAAACAAAAGCAAAGAGTCTAGGAAATTCACAGTACTTAGCACCAAGATTATAGTTAAAAACTGAATTCAAAACTTAAACTATTATTAAACATTTTTGTAAATTGAAATAATTAACAAAACCTGAATGAAAAACTAAAACTAAATGAAACTATTAAAATAGCTGAAATAAAATGATAATTTACTAAAAAATAATTCGATTTCATCACAACTGGACTTACACAAGGGATAACCTGGGCTGCAGGGGTCCTGAAATTAATCAAAATATACAGTATTAAAAAGAATTTCATATTTGGTTTTTGAATAAATATTCCTGCTGCTAGTCTCTAACCCTTGTAACTTTTAACTCTAAAACAAAATATCACCCGCCACAAGCCGCTCATATCTATTCATTCAGTGAATGGCGGCTGTCGGTGGAGGGTGGGTGTTGATATAGCATTTGCAATGACAAAGCAAGCAGAGCATAGGAACCTAAAGCATGTGAAGAAGAAAGTGATTTACTGTGTGAGAACAGTGACAGTTCAAGTGTTAGTGAAGCATACCAAGGTGAAGATTCTGCTTTGAACGTACAGTGGAACCTCGGTTCACGACCATAATTCGTTCCAAAACTCTGGTCGTAAACCGATTTGGTCGTGAACCAAAGCAATTTCCCCCATAGGATTGTATGTAAATACAATTAATCCGTTCCAGACCATACGAACTGTATGTAAATATATATATTTTTTGAAGTTTTTAAGCACAAATATAGTTAATAAAACCATAGAATGCACAGCGTAATAGTAAACTAAATGTAAAAACATTGAATAACACTGAGAAAACCTTGAACAACAGAGAAAACTATCACTGCAATAGTTCGTGCTATAGCGTTACCAACCACTGGCTAAAAACACTTTTAAGAGTTTTAAGCACAAGGAAAAAAATGAACATTTGAAAAAATCCGTAATTTAATAAACCACCAAGAAAAGTAACATTGCAACAATGCACGCTACGAACCGATTGCTGTAAACAGAAGTGAAAACAAAATCAAGCCCAGTGCATTCTTAAACTGCCTTCCTACCTTATGCGTCCAGCCCCCTCTCTCTCATGCTGCCAGTGTGTGTGCGTCTGTCTCTCTCTCTATCGCGCTGCCAGTGTGTGTGCGTCTGTCTCTCTCTTTATCGCGCTGCCAGTGTGTGTGCGTCTGTCTCTCTCTCTATCGCGCTGCCAGTGTGTGTGCGTCTGTCTCTCTCTCTATCGCGCTGCCAGTGTGTGCGCGTCTGTCTCTCTCTCTCTCGCGCTGCCAGTGTGTGTGCGTCTGTCTCTCTCTCTCACGCTGCCAGTGTGTGTGCGCGACTGTCTCTCTCTCGCGCTGCCTGTGTGTGTGCGTCTGTCTCTCTCTCGCGCTGCCAACGTGTGTGCATCTGTCTCTCTCTCGCGCTGCCAGCGTATGTGCATCTGTCTCTCTCACACTGCCAGCGTGTGTGCATCTGTCTCTCTCTCGCGCTGCCTGTGTGTGTATGTGTGTGCGCTCTCTTGCTCGCTGCACAGAAAATGCACAGGGAGAGACTGAACATGTACAAACCGTAAGGGAAACTGGCTTCTTCGTATACCGAGAGTGTGGTTGTGAACCGAGGCAAAAGTTTGGTGAACTTTTTGGTCGTAAACCGATTTGTACGTGTACCGAGACGTTTGTTCCACTGTACTCAGCAACTACCGTTCACTGGATATCTGGGGCTCAAGAAAGAAGTATTAGATAAAGATTATCCCTTACAGAATTTCAGTCTGTTCATAAATGACGGCACGTTAGCTGTAATTCTAACTGAGCCCAAGATACAGTATGTACACACAACTAATTACAGCAGTGCACACTAAGCCAAATTCCAGGCTGCACGAGTCTGATAACCTTTATGATGAGCTGCCGCATTTCTTTGCACTTCTAGTATATGAAGATGTAATTCAAATGCCTAAAGTCAAAATGTGCTGGTCAATAAAACCTGGTAATGGACAGAAAAATTATGAGCGAGTAGCGTTTCAGTTTAGTTCACAGGTATCTACGGTACATTTTATTGAGAAATCCTTTTTGAAAATAAAATGGTACTGATCGAGAGACTGACAAGGTCAACATACAAGATCAGCAAATTGTTGCTGACCAGTCACTTCTGCTTTAAAAAGGTCATTCAACAACGAAGCGATACAAACCTTATAAAATTCCTGAGTTGGAAATGTCTCTACTGAACTACAGGTAGGTAACTGAAGAGAGTATGGCAGCTGGTGAAAAACTAAACCTACTAATTTGTTTTTGTATTTATTCTTTAGTAATTTATCTTTTTTGAGTTTTACATTCACAGCTAAAAATACCTGATGATGTGAAAATAATCCAGTGGCAGTATAATATCTTAAAATATCTGTCCCCCTCTTTTCAATTTTTCTCTCTCTCTCAAAATAGTTGAAATATCATACCAGTTTTGTTCTTAACATCAGCCATGTCATACATATTGCAAACATTATATATATATGTGTGTGTATTATATATATACAGTATATATATACAGTACTGTGCAAAAGTTTTAGGCAGGTGTGAAAAAATGCTGTAAACAAAGAATGCTTTCAAAAATGGAAGTGTTCATCATTTATTTTCATTAATCAACAAAATGCAGTGAATGAACAAAAGAGAAATCTAAATCATATCAATATTTGGTGTGACCACCCTTTGCCTTCAAAACAGCATCAATTCTTCTAGGTACACTTGCACACAGTTTTTGAAGGAACGCGGCTGGTAGGTTGTTCCAAACATCTTGGAGAACTAACCACAGATCTTCTGTGGATGTAGGCTTCCTCACATCCTTCTGTCTCTTCATGTAATCCCAGACACACTCGATGATGTTGAGATCAGGGCTCTGTGGGGGCCATACCATCACTTCCAGGACTTCTTGTTCTTCTTTACGCTGAAGATAGTTCTTAATGACTTTGGCTGTATGTTTGGGGTCATTGTTCTGCTGCAGAATAAATTTGGGGCCTATCATACGCCTCCCTGATGGTACTGCGTGATGGATAAGTATCTGCCTGTATTTCTCAATATTGAGAACACCATTAATCCTGACCAAATCTCCAACTCCATTTGCAGAAATACAGCACCAAACGTTCAAGGAACCTCCACCATGCTTCACTGTTGCATTCAGACACTCATTATTGTACCGCTCTCCAGCCCTTCGATGAACAAACTGCCTTCTGCTACAGCCAAATATTTCAAATTTTGACTCATCAATCCAGAGCACATGCTGCCATTTTTCTGCACCCAGTTCCTATGTTTTCGTGCATACTTGAGTCGCTTGGCCTTGTTTCCACGTCGGAGGTATGGCTTTTTGGCTGCAACTCTTCCATGAAGACCACTTCTGCCCAGACTTCTCCGGACAGTAGATGGGTTTACCTGGGTCCCACTGGTTTCTGCCAGTTCTGAGCTGATGGTACTGCTGGACATCTTCCGATTTCGAAGGGTAATAAGCTTGATGTGTCTTTCATCTGCTGTACTAAGTTTCCTTGGCCGACTACTGCGTCTACTATCCTCAATGTTGCCTGTTTCTTTGTGCTTCTTCAAAAGAGCTTGAACAGCACATCTTCAAACCCCAGTCTGCTTTGAAATCTTTGTCTGGGAGAGACCTTGCTGATGCAGCATAACAACCTTGTGTCTTGTTCCTGTGCTCAATCTTGCCATGACATGAAACTGTCTTCCACAACCTGACCTTGGTAGCAGAGTTTGGCTGTTCCTCACCCAGTTTTAACCCTCCTCTGTTTCAGTTAATGACTGTGTTTCAACCTACATGTGACACTGATGATCATTAGCACCTGCTTGGTATAATTGGTTGATCATACACCTGACTAT